>NC_056733.1:820969559-821107059 GCF_019279795.1 Protopterus annectens
CAAACGTTGAATATTATTTGTTTTTGTTCCAAGAGTGTAATCATCTGGCTTCTGAAAGTAAGGTTAGAGCCCTAAATGAGCATATCTGTGATTTGAGTGATTTTTTAGAATTATAAAAATGTTCTGACTTGGGTCAAGTGTGTTTCTGTTTCATTAAAGCAATGATGTCTAAACCTTAAAAAGAAACAATGAAAAATGTTCATTTACAAAGCCTTTTACTCTGTCCTTGTCCCCTGGATTGAATTTGAAAGACAAATATCCCTTTTCTCTTAAATCATGCATATCCTCATCCTTTTAACCTTCACTGCAATTCTGCCTGTGATTGGTTAACTCAAAATTCTAACCAATCAGCCAGCCAATCTAACCAATCAGTCAAGATCACAACCAGTTAGGCCAGTTATTCTTTTTTAATACAGATGTTTCTTTCAGCCCCAGCTGAGCTCCTTAACAGCAGCACTGTTATATATTAGGGTTACCACCTGTCCCACTTTGCGAGGGACAGTCCCTCTTTGGGCAATTGTGTCCTGCAAATAAATTGTAAAAATGGCAAATGTCTTGAGATATTAGGGCAAAATTATTTCCTATATTTTATGTAATAGTTACATAAAACAGTTATTCGGTATCTGAAACACCTAAATGTTATAAGAAACAGAATAAGCAACTAAATGCTATAAGAATAAGCTTTTATTTAGGCAAAAAAGTGAAGTTCTGTCCCTAGTATTGGCTGTGGGTATGTTTTGACCTGCAAAATCTGATGCTTGTACCACAAATGTCCCACTTTGGGCATTTGAAAAGGTGGCAACCCTATTATATATGTTTATAGAGGGAGGAGGAAAACACAGTTGTAATTACCTGCATGATAAAGGAGGATTTCATATTTGCTGGATGTTTAAAAAGACAGCCCTTCAGCCAAACATCATATCTTTTTTTAACATGACTCTGCTTATATTCGGCAGTATACTAGCTGTTCTAACCAGACTCTGACTTGTATTTTGATTCATAAAAGACCCAGTCCTTTACAACTTCTTTTTCCTTCACAAAACCAGTGGTTTTGCAAACATCTGCACTAGGGATCCAAATCTGCACTACAAATAAACAAGACTTGCTGGAGGAACAGGTTCCTATATCAATGTATTTCCGGTCTATGGAATAAGGTACCAATTAAGGTCAGATAAAGTACTCCTTTGGCTATTTTAAGGCTTTTCTTAATGACTGGATGGGGTAGAAACAAATTTACATCAAGGTTATCATCTTCAACTCTGCTCAATTTACAAGATGAGTGCTATTAAGGATTTGAAACAGGTGCCAAGAATTTTTAGGTGTATCTACTTAAATGTGCATATGACTGGGCATCTTATGGTCCCCATAATCACTTGCCCAGTATCATTCCTCTGCTCCTATTGTATCTTCATTCATTCTGAGTCAGAGGTTAATAGGCAGTGTCTGGCCTAGGACTAACATGAGCTGTAAACAAGTTATAGCAGTTGGCAAAAAATCAGTTTGTCTGGTAATTGGTGCAGAGGGTTATTGCTGGCAGCTATAGTTTTTGTGGAACATGGTTTGATTCCCTCAGCCCTCGTTTGTCTGTTGTACAATGTTGAACAAGTCACTTAATCAGGCAGTGCTTGGGGGCAATTGGGAATTTGGGTTCAGGTCCTCAGTAGTCCCCTGGACAGGAAGACTAGTAACTACCTATGAACTTATTAAAAATTTTAAACTTGCCAAAAACTATTACTTTGGTAAAAAAAAAAAAAAACAAGGGATTACAGTCCATTTACACTGCCTCATATGCATGGGAAAGAGGTAGAACAACTTATCTGATCCTTAACATGTGTTATAATCTGTTCTCTTATGTATTTGAGAAAGATGATGCTACAGAAATAGAAATGTTACAGCGATAGTATAGAGAAGGTGAGTAAATGAAGTTCATCCCAACCATTAAAGTTAGGGAAGTGAAACCTTTTCAGTGCAACTGTCAAAGTGTTCTGACTAATAAAACCACACTTTGGCTAAAGGAAGAAAGTAAGTTGAGCCATAACAATCCTGGTTAATTTAAACTGAATTCTTGTAAAAATGTGGTGTTAAAGTGGTTCTATTTTGTTCTCACATTTTGCTGACGGGTATGACCAGGCTGCACATTCAGGAACCACTGCTGAATTTTAAAGCTGTTCTCAAGGCTACAGTATTGTGGCAGATGAATAATTGGTGTTGTGACAAAGATAGCAGCTTGTCATTTGCCAAGATTTACTGGTTGTCAAGATGAGCTTTCTGGGTTTGTTACAGACCTATTTTTTTATTGTGGGAGTCAGTGCAGAGAGATGAGTAAGTTGTTTTTTTTAACTACTTTTTCCCTTTTCACTGAGTTTGTGCGACCTCAGAGTTTTTTTTATAGCAGTGAGTAGAGGTGTAGGGGGCAGAACTTCCACATTTGGGAGGGTAGTAATGTTACTACATGGCATTTTTTTGCTTTGCAATAATTTGGGTGCAATCAGTGTGTCCCTTTTAGATGCTTCAGTTATGATTATTTGCATCTCAGCCAAACAAGATCTGATTAATCATAGCAAAGCCTGTTTCCTTATGTTTATTATTGCCACAAAGAATTTGTTTTGGATTTGCTGCATTACTTTGGAACTCTACACTAAGCCATAGGATCATAGGAAGTTACTAGGTAATTGGCCCTGAGGCCCTTATAAGCCTAGTCAAGAGTTTATCCCATGTTTAGACAAGTCAGCACCCAAAGCCCCTGTCCAGCAGGGACATGAGTGGAATCCCAGGGGTGTATTTTCTGTTTCCCATCCAGTTATCCAGGTTATACTTGAAAAGAGACAATGAGGTACTCTGCTTGATGTGGAGAGGGAGTCTATTCCATAGATGGAGGAGTCTCTGGGACACAAATCTTTCCCGCTAACAAGTCCTATTGATGTTACAGGGCAGGTTGAGGTCACACGTGCAGGTTACTTGAGTGGAGCTTGACTTGTGGATATGAAATAGTCCCATCAAGGCAGGGTCTGAGATTGCTTTGTATGCCAGACAGAGGTCACCTCTGAGGAGTCTGTATGAAACTGAATAGAGGGACAGGGCTTTTAGCCTATCTGTGTAGGGTAGATGTTTGAGGCCCTGGATTCTTTTGGTGAGGAACCTCTGTGGTCTCTCCAGCTGCTGCATGTATTTTGCAAGGTACATGCCGAAGGGGGCATTGTACTCAATAATTGGCCTTATAAGGGAAGAATACAGGGATGTTATTACCTCCTTGTCCCTGGATGAGATACCCTTACTTATGAGGTACGCTTTATAGAAAGCTTTCCGTATAATGGAACCAACATGGTGGACAAAAGTCAGTTTACTATCAACCTGGGTTCCCAAGTCCCTCATGACTGATTGTGTGCTTAGGACATTGTTATTAATGTAATAATATGTGGGACATCACTCTCCCCAAAGGGAAAAATGATGCATTCTTTGGCATTCAGCTTGAGGCCATGTTTCTGGCACCAGTCATTTGTTTGGGTTAAACCCTCTTGGAGGACGTCCACTTTACTTGGGGAATTGATGACCATGCCCAGCTTGTAGTCATCTGCAAACTTGGTCAGCCATAGCCCACTGGTTCTGGCCTGCACCTCAGAGAACTATATCCCAAATAACAGAGGCCCCAAGACCGAACCTTGGGGTACGCTACTTGTTACAGGTCTACTGCTTGAGATGGCTTCCCCTGTTTTGATTAGCTGGGTTCTATCAGTGAGCCAGTTTGCTACCCATCTGATAACATATGGATTGATACCTAGTTGAGAGTGTTTGTCTGCTATGCTCAAGTGGGGAATAGTGTCGAAGGGCTTGGCCAGGTCAAGGTAGGTGGTGTGCACTGTCTTCCCTTCGTCCATGACTTTGGTGACTGTCTCAAAGAAGTCAACTAGATTTAACAGACATGACCTTCCCTTGACAAAGCCAAACTGTGTGGGGTCGAGTGTTTGGAGGTTGCCAGTGTCCCTGTTAATGAGGTCCATGATAATCCATTCCTTGGCCTTGCAGATCAGGCTAGTTAGGCTGATGGGTCTATAATTTCCTGGATTAGTGGATGCTCCACCTTTGTGCAAAGGGATGACAGTGGCTGTCCTCCACTCAGCTGGGACAAAGCCGGCACTCAGGCTTTGGTTGAATAGGGTGCCTAATGGTGCTGCAAGTTCATGCCTGAGTTCATGTAGGATGCAGCCTGGGATGTTATTGGGTCCCATGGAGGCTGTATTTTTTTGCCTTTGAGAGGGCAGTGATGACCTGTTCCCTAGAGATAAGGGGAAGGGTCAGGTATTGGGGATGTCCTGATTTACTGATGGGGGGACAGAGGGGTGAAGTTTTCAATGAATCCGTCGGCCAGTAGGTTGGCTATATCTACAGCATTTGTGTATGTGTCGTCCTAGACCACCAATTCTGAACAGATCTGGGTGCTTCCTTTGAGATTGCGGACATATCTGAAGAAGGCCTTATGATTGTCTCTAGTAGATGTGGCCAATTTGGACTCAAAGTTGGCTTTGGAGGATTTCACTAGTGCTCTTTTTTTGCTTGTTCAGGCTAAGGAGAGATTGCTTCCAATTGGGTACCTGCTCCTTATTGGTCCTGAACAGCAATTTTTTTTCCTTTTGTTATATAGTTTATTTATTGCAGATGTCCACCAGACAGATTTACTCTTCCTTGCTGAGGATGATTTTGTCCTGTCAGGTATTCCTGATTCCATGCATCTATATAAGTGCTTGTATAGTACTTTTGTGTAGATTTGGACATTGGTGCCAATTCCAGCAAGGGGGGGGGGGCTGTGAATCTGTTTATACCACCCCTCAGGAGGTTGTAATCAGCTTTGGAGAAGTCCTTTGTTCGACCCTATGCTGACTTCAAAAGTGACCACTTTATGGTTGTGTCTTACCAGGAAGGATGATACTGTAGGGGTGCTGCAGTGGTTACTCATGTTGGTTACCACCAAGTCCAAGATATTATCACCTCTTGTGAGGGTGTCGACCAGCTGATCCAAGGCATTTGCATTGATAAAATCAAGGAATCTCTGGGCATTTGTGTTCTGGCATGAGTAGTTTTTCCAATCTCTGGTTGGGTAATTAAAGTTGCCCAGGATCAGGGTAAAGGGTTGAATCTTGATAGATTCAAAGAGGTCCAGATAGGTGGAGTGGGCATCCTTCGTCAAATTTGGGGGCCTGTAGATAGCTTTGATTTGAATAGGGGTCTTGTCAATGGTTAACTGCACCTGGAGTGTCTCCTTTGCATCATACTGTTTCACCAGCCTGGAGGTGTGTTTGTCTTTAATATACATTGAAATTCCACCTCCTTTGGCTTTGCTGCCCACAGTTTTGGGTCTGGGTGCTCTCCGCAGCTTTGAACCAGGTTTCTGTGACTGCACAAATGTCAGCATCTTCCAGGTTTAAGAATGCTTGCAATGAGTACAGTTTCATGTTTAGGCTCCTAGCATTTAGCAGCATGACCTTTAATTTGCGTTTTGTTGAAATTTTTTTGTTGGTTTTGTCAACCTCAGGACTCTTCCTAAAAAGGCACTATGGGGGAGGCAAGGGCCTTTGCCAGAAGCCTGAAGCCCAAGTGAGACAGATGCACACTGTCTCTAGCAAAGCATCGTGGTCTGTCAGTCATATCTTCCCAGGCTGTCAAGTACTGGATCCCCCTGGAATTACACCAGAAACTAAGCAAATTGTTAAAGTCAGTTATTTTCTGTTTGTTTTGAGGCATCATTCTGGGTGACGGTAGAATGCTGCCTAAGGCCAGGGACATACCTGCCTGGGACACATATTCAGCAAGCTCAGTCATGTCTCTCTTCATATAGTCCAGGGAGGTACATCTCAAGTCATTCACACCAACATGTACTTTGACAGAGTCATAACAGTACCTGTTGTTGAGAGACTTGAGTGCGTGTGTGATATGGTGGATTCTGGCACCTGACAGACAATTAACCGTGACTTTCTCCTTATCCAGCCTGGTGAGATGCACATCTGTATGTCTCACAATGAAGTCTCCTATGACTAATATGTTGGGTTTATGGTTAGGCCTTTGTGGTTGCGAGACACAGGTGTGTGGACTATGAGTGGTATGTGGTGTGGAGGATTGTGGACTTCACATATGTTTTTGCCTCTGAGGTCTCCTTTATTTGGGTAAATTTTTGTTGAGAACCTCCACATATGTGGGCGTGTGTGTAGTTGAGGGTGGTGTTTGAGGTGTAGTGATTGTGTTGATAACCTTCTCAGTGTCAGATATACTGGATTGTAAGGGAGAGAGGAATGTATCTGAGGCAGTTCTAACCCTGTCTCAGGATGCCCATATCAACCAATCTGGCAGGAGAAACTATAGGACATTGTCTATCCATATTTGTCAGAATCTGAGGGAGAGAGTCCAGCGAAAGCTAAGGGGTAGGCCTAAAGCCCAAATGCGTAGACCAAAACTAAGATGCTTAGAATAACACTTAAGCTATTTATATAGGCTAAAAACAAGCAGTAATAAATGCAGCAGAAAAGATGCAATTGAACACTTTAGAGAACAAGTAGCTGTGTGAAATGTAAAAAACATCTTTTATTTTCAAACCATAAGATGCTCACTTGATTAATCTTGCACAACAGCTATACTATAAACTCATGTTTTACTGGGTACTAAACAGAAAATAGAATATGAAAATATTATATCATGCCTGCCTGCAGTTAGTGGTTATAATAGCTCTCTAATTTTCCTGCTTTGTTACAAAAACTCTGTCCTAAATTTTGCTTTCAGGTGTCTTTATTACTATCTGTGAAATAGTAAGTAAATAATTTTCTATTTATGCCACATCATGCCTCATGTAATGTGGACTTCTTCAGCTCTGCCTAAACCATAAGAAAACAATAAAATAAATGCAGAAAATCTGAGTTACTTTTAAAATGTAATACTCATTTATTCTACCTAGGAAGAAAGGGAAAACACTATCAAACATTGCATTAAAGTGGGTCTCCCGTGATACAGAAGAAAGACCTTGGGCCTATATATATATATATATATATATATATATATATATATATATATATATATATATATATACTGAAAAATATTATCTATGGCCACCCTTGTCAAATAAAAAATCTATACATCAGAACATTTTCATTTGATTAGTTAGTGACCATTCTGTCAGGACACAGTAGCACATGTCATACCCCCACATGCTACCTTCCATAAAAGAAAAAACTGACCCAGAACAGCATTTTTTAACTTCTGATAACTATCAAATACATAACGATGTATACATTTGCAGTTATCTTGATTTCATTGCAGAAATAGTAAGAAATGTCAGTGTTTGAAATGTACATCTTCAGACCTGCTCATTCCTCTCCTGAAACAGGCTAGAGCCTCACCATTTGAAAACCCAGTTAAATAGTTTAAATCTTTAGACACTGTGTTGTTGTTTAACCTTCTGTGAAGAATAGTTGTGCTATTACTGGTATATGGAAGCAACTTTTGCATGTTCTGTCAGAAAATGAACATGATCTGCTTGCAGTCCTTTTCAGCAATTACAAGACAAGGGTGAGGCTCTGTCCTCTCATCCTCTCAGCAATGAAGTTTGCGATGTTAGTTGCTATGCTTTTTTCAGTATGAGGAAATGGATTACAATAAATACATGACAGACATAGATTTCCTTTGCATTGGGAATGTTTTCTGGAAGTTCTTGCTGCAGATGAATTAAATTAACATGTAAGCGACCTTTACAGATACTGTTGTTCCTAAGCTTTCCTGATACCAACACTCATAATGTGAATGGAAAGAATGCCAACGTCTGCCTGCTTAAAAGATACATTCACCTGAAGCATTATCTAATTTTGCAGTTTGTCTGGAAAAAGTGAAGTACAATCTGTTTATTAAATTCACCCGACTTGCTATAAAACACCATTTTCTAAAAAAAAAAAAAAACGTGGTGCACTTCAGAATGTGCATTATGGTGGTCTAACAGTCCTTCCTGGCCAGTGAAAGTTTGCTACTTGTTTTTTTTTTTTTTTTTTTACTAAATATTGATGTCAGCTTCTGCAATCATAAAGTGTGATGTAACCTAGTGAAGTCAATTCTCTGAAGTACTGATTCATTGAAAAAAAAAGCAGTTCTGTAGAAAAGATAGTTCAAAACTACATTTTTCTGAGCCCCGGTTCTGTGGCACAGGGAGATAAAGCTCACACTGTGACCACGACAAACAAATACTGGTAAGTGGCACAGGAAGAATCAAGGAGGGTTGGGTGAGAGAGGTGTAAGTTCTGTCAATGTACTCACCTAAGAGTAAGGGTTATGGTGGCTCCTACCCCCCCTTGGTGACCTGTCACTCCAGGGGAGTGGCATAGGCCACTCCCCCAAGAACAGGCCCTGGGGGGCGGGTGTGAATGAATATGCCCATGCAACTGCAATAGCCCTTGCAGAGAGATGTCATGAAGTGAGTACACCTCTGGAACAGATGCATAGGCAGTCCCTCTTTGGTAATGAGGAACTCACGTAGCCACCAGGGAATGGGTCTAGGGTAGATCCCTAAACTGCCTTAATGGTTGCCAAGATGCTGGCAGTGTGATTGATTGTCACCTCACAGGGAAGGAATGGGCTAGGATAGGAATAGCTCTTCCCTGTGAGGAAAAAATGGGCCAATAGCTCATGGGCAGTTAATGGTGAACAAGTAGTGGGTTAGCAAAAAACAGAACAAATAAAAAAAAAATATGTGAAGAGCACTCCTACCCTCCCCCAATAGTTAAAATAATCAACTTTGTTGTTGCCACAACTCAAAGAAAGCTCCTCAGTTTTAGAAACCCTGCATTTCACAGTGCATTTAGATAACTGCTGTTTACATTAACATCAACCACTTCTGTTTCAGCAGAAGTGACTTACATAAAATAACCAAATAGCATTATTCTTCTGGCTCGTTCTGAACAACCGTATAGTTGGATGGCTTTACATGCTGATCTTATTTCTTATTTTTTGTTAATCATTTTCAGAATGTAGTGATTGTTTTGGCCGTCATCATTTTTCTGTCCCACAATCCCTCACAGTCCTTATGGAAAAAGTACTTCAGAGTGGAATATGTTGTGTAAATGGAAACCATAAGTCAAGAATTTATAATAAATTAAAAATAATTTACATTGTTCAATAAAAAAAACAGCACAACAATATCTAAATGCACTCAATGAGTCATCCTGCGTTCAGAAGTTTTACTTTTAGACTGTACCCTACTGATAAGAGCCTGCATAGCTCTTTGTTTTCATTATAAGCCTTATGACCTTCATCTCAGTGACAGAAGGTTCACAGGTAAACTTTCTGGCACAGTAATGTCTACCTGCCCACTCTCCCGCCAGTTCTATATCAGAACGCCTAACATTTTCTAAAGGGCAGCTGAATAACAGGTTAATCTTTCTCTTTGTTTTACGTCCCATCACATCTATTTACATGGTAGGTGTACTGAGGCCAGTCTCAGACTTGAAGTCTAGATAACCTTTATATGATAAATGACAGTTTTGACAATCAGAACTGTCTTTCTCCTGAGAGGTCAAAGATTTTTGTCAGAACGTAACTTCTGTCCTTGGAGACAATGAAAGCAAGGGCAACAGAGAAAAAAACAAAGGACTATAGTTCTATGCTTTAACTGAGACTTTAATGGTAGATAGGATCCAGTTTATTTAAGAGCAGAGGTAACTGTAACTTAGTGGTGCAGTTCTGTTTGTACTGATTAAGGTACAACAATTAAACCAATGTATACAAAATCTAAAAGTTAAAGGCAACAATTAAAAAAAAAAATAGGCTCACTTGCCAAATTAATTTTTTTCTCTGTTTTCCTAACAGTGAAATGTATATGTGCAATGAAACTTGCATTGTCCTTGCCTTTTCCTGTCCTTTTGCTGATCATCTGGTGCAAATGGCCAAAGAAATTAGACATACAGAGACACACAAACACACACACATATATATATATATATATATATATATATATATATATATATATATCTATGGGTCCACTTCTTAATCCTGAAATACTGAAATCTCGAATTTCAGTATTTTGAGACTAAAATATTGAAACCTCAAAAAAACAAAATCTCACAATCACGAACACACAAAAAAGATCCAACCCTCCCCCCCAAAATAACACATAAACAGTTGTTGTTGAGTCTTTCAGCTTTTCCCGGTTAGGGGTCGCCACATTGGAACTCCGGTCCGCTAATGATTGGCAGTAGATTTTTAAGTGCTGAGTTGCCATCCCTGATGCACAACCTTCAGCGACAGTACATAACTAAAATGGAAAACACAACTATATGTTTCTGCAGGGGGGCAAGCTCCCTTCCACTCCCCCCATGTAGTGGGGCTGTACCCCCCCAAACCCCCGACACATATATACCAATTCCAAGGTCACACTAACTCGAAAAAAAATTAAAAAATCACAAACGCACTCTCACTGATAGAAATAAGGAAGTGGGTGAAGAAGGGAGAGTAAGGAGATGTAAGGTATGAATAGGTATTTGTACTCATTTAGGGATATAGTTTATCCTGGTTTTGATCAAGAACCGAGTCAGCTTTCAGCTAGGAAGTCTATAATATACATGTATTATATCTATATATAACGTGAATGCATAGATATATATGTGTGGAGAATCGATTTTTACCATGGAATAATGGTAGCAGTTTATACGCACACCGTTTTTTTCTCCCGAAGGTACTAATCTCTATTGCAGTCCATGTACTTCTCACAAAATTGAATGTACTTACAGCCCTGCTTTAACTTGTTCAGTAAATGTCACTGACTGCCCATTTTAAGGCCAGCTGTGCTAATATTTAGCTGTAATAAAAAACATACAATTAACAGATGCATCTCTCTCTCTCTCTCTCTATATATATATATATATATATATATATGTATAGTTCATTGTCATCGATTAATTAAGCCTAGCCAATTATCCCACGTGAGAATCAAATTCTGCACCTTGTGTTTGCAAGGTAAAGACCTTAACCACTATGCCAACCTCCATATATACAAAAGGTGTGTGTGTATAAATATATGAATATTTATATATAGTATGTGTGCAAAATTCATTTATGTATGTATTTTTTTACTTCATGAGTTACATAGAGTTGATGAAGTGTGCATATGCAGATTATGATAATGCATGAATATAAACTGCTCATGTGTTTCACTATTTCAAAGTAAACACTTTGAAGTGGAATTTAGTGCTTGCACAATTCCCTGACAATGCCTCTCAGTGGAGATGACGGCATTGTTATGGAATTTAGTTACAGGGAGTTGAGGCTCAGGGATTCAGGATTCATCCACCAACAGTATAGCCCTTGCCTACAGCAGATTAATGTCACTTCAGCAAACATTTTAAAGTATTTCTTAATCCCTAGACACACACACACACACACACACACACACACACACACACACACACACACACACACACACACACACACACACATGCACGCATGCACACACAGACACACACACACACACACACACACACACACACACACACACACACACACACACACACACACACACACACACACACACACAGTCATTCATTATTATCATTTGTATAATTGTTATACTTTGTTACACATATTTTATACTTTGGGAGTAATCAAATATTCCCCTTTGTAGTGCTCAAGGAAACTGCTTTCAAACTATGCAGAACTAATCGAGAATGGCTACTGTGAGAAAATGTATGCAATTTTCTTGATTACAGGCATGTCTCCAAACTATGTGCTGTTGTGTTTCACTTCCATCTTTAGTGACGTTAGAGTTGTTGCAGGGAGTAGAACAGACTGTTCAGCATTAGGACATTAACTTTGTAGACACAGTTACATATACATATTTTGTGTATGTCATACTGACCTACGCATTCTATTTTATAACCTGTTATTAGTTGTGTGTATCGGTTGCCAACCACAGCATCTTCAATATACTGTCATATCACTATACTTTAGAAAACATATATATAATGGGCAGGATTACAACATTTCCAACACCTCAGTACAAAATAAGGTACAAACAGCACTAAGGCACATTAACCGATCATCAGTAACACAGTAATGGCTGGGTTTTCTAAAAGTATAGAAACAAATACACACATGCACATGTGTACACGCACTGACATCTACTATCTGAACACTTCACAATTTTGGTAATGTAGTAATTTCCCTAGTTTCCGATTCCTGGGTCTTTCTCCCTGGCCTCTGTTTATTTTTCGCATATGTGCTGTTCTAGCCATCTGCTACCTGTACCCCTTTACAGCACATTCTGTATGGCATGTCCTCTTTTCATTCTGCAGCTTTTAAGTTACTCATACGTTTATAATACAGTGTTCAGACCCAAAAGCCATCAAGGAACAATGATTAATTAAAAGAGATATCACAACCCATCCAGTCATCAAGTTGTGTTCTAAACAAAGCTAAATTATGAGCAAGTCATATTTTACAAGGAATTTTATTCTAAAGCATAATAATTACTTGTGTTATAAATTTATGTCTTGTATTTCTGCTGTTGTGGTGTATACAGACGTTTGTCTTATCATGTCTATGTCATCTTGATTTGTAAGTGAAATGTACAGGAAATCCACCCTGTAATAACTCATGATAATAGGTCATATAAGCTAGTACTGCTTTACCACTAACATATCTGTAATGTGATGAAAATAAATTTAATTTCTTGCATCTGCTAGGGTAACTCAAATGCCTAAATAAAATATTATACTTAATAGATTTCCTTTTAACACTCTCAATAGAGCTTAACTGCTTTTTAATATATATAAAAATCATTGTTAAATTTAATGATAGGGTTAAGTTTTATAAAGAAGAATTAAATAATCATTGTCCTTCAAAGAAATGTATTGAGATAAAAATCTCAATTGGCATAAAGCTTTAGATTGCATAATATTTGTTGAAAAGGAAAAGTCTGATGTGAACAGGATATTCAAATCCTTACATTAATTCATTACTAAGAGGAAAAACATTTAAAAGTAAAGTATAGTTTACAACTGGATTCCCAAAATAAAGTACTTGACATTTATTTGGTCTAAAAGTAAGACGTATATTTTTTGCCCAACCAAAAAGATCAAGTACTACTACATTTTTATCTAAATAGTCTGATGTGCTGTTAGCAATAATGCCGCAATCGTCAGCATTCTTTGATATCTAGCAATTATTATTATTATTATTATTATTATTAGCTAGAATACAGACTGAGTCTAGTGGATTTCTATGGTTTGTAGATGGAGAGAAGCTATTTATCATAAGATCAGAGGGGTCTTTTGGGATGGTAACTGTGAAGGGAGGCATTGAGCTTAAGACAAACTGAAGGATTGTATATTATATTGTGGGTGCTGACCAGCTGAACATATTTCAAGTGGTATGGTAGGTCTTGCAACTTTATTATAAGTCTTCTAATTTAGTTTTATTTACAAATGTAAATAATGTCAGCTGCTGGCATTTACGAATATACACATTTAGAACTTTGAAAAACTTTCAGTTTGCATTTTGTCTACAGTGACTCATCTTATTTATAAAAATCATCTATAGGTAGTCAGATATGAAAAATCAAATACAAGAAAATTTTATATAAGATTTTAAAGTTGGAATACACTAACACCACATTCACCTTTGTACAAACACTCCAGTTTTATAGAAAGTTGCACTGGACTTACTCTGTCTCTGCATCCCTTAGCTTGAAAGCTATTCATACGCCTCATTTTAACTTGAATTATTTTGCACTGTTTAGAATAACCATTGCTTTTGGTAGTATCAGTTTTACAGTTGGAATCCATAGGTTTCCCATCTCTGCTGCCCATTTTTAACTAAACATCTTGGTCCAGTGCTCTGCTACCTTTTCTCCTTTCTAACTGCTGAAGGATAAAGTCTTCAACCTTCTCAGAGGTATAGCGAAACATATGTTGCAATGTAACTTCTAAAGTTGGTAAGCTCCCGTTCACCTCTAAGCTGAGCTATGTTCCATGTTTTTCACTTAACCTATGAGTTTTTATTAAATACATAATTAATCTTATCATTAGCTACTGTGGTCTTAGTTGTTGCATTCTCTGTTTTACAATTTAGACACTCCGCTATGAATTTATGTGTATCCCAGTCAGTATTCTCTTAAAAATTAATCTCTATTCTAACTTCATCTATATAGAAACCAAACAACATCTAATTATGATTCAGAACACCAAAAACAAACTTGGATCAAACTGTTTTAAATTCATCGTACTTGAACAAATTGCAGTGAATGAAAGAGGGGGACTTTGGACTTTAACCCTTGAAAAGCATGAACTTTATTGGCAACTTTATCTGAATGCTGATCTCTAGCCAGGTTTAAATGAAAATTTATCAATAGCTTGTTTATTAAAACTAAGGGCTCAACAGAGATAATACATGTTTTTAAGTTGGTTTTATTGAGGAGAAACATTCAATATTAAGTCTGAATTTATAATTGTAAAAATTAGTTTTTTTGGGTTAGTGCTCGGTTGGGTGCTAAGGTTGGGCATTTGGAGCCCAGCTGCAAGTTGAACCTTGCACCTTTTACTTGTGGGGTGGATGTCTTGAATACTAAGCTTACCTCACAATTGAGTGTGTTGTATTTGTGATTTATTTACATATTGTAAACTGCTATGATCTAAAAGTGTTTCATGAATGGGGTGGAGCTTTTTGGGAGGTTTGGAAAAATCACATGGTTACATTAAGTTAATTTTATTGGTCTAAAGTACTTTTTAAGCATGAGTGAAACTTGATTGTCTGCCTGATAAAGCTTTTTTATGTAAAAAGACAAAATCACTCATCATTTTATGTATAAATAAAAGGATTTCATTTTAAATCTATGAGCGGTGATTTTTAAAGGATTTAAGAGAATTATCCTTTAAGTATAATTCTGGTGCTTGTATTTCCAGCTTTCAGTGAGCTGTTTGTTCCAAGTTCATCTATATATACTTACATTGTCAAGAAAGGGAGCAAATGCTAACAAACTGATCATGTCCGGTACTAGGACTCTGTTGCATAACTTAACCATTTGATAAGACTTCTCTACCCATTTGATAACATTATTTTTAGAATAGTCTTTTATGTTGACTGTATATACAATGGGACAACAATGTATTTAGATATTATCTGATTCTAACCTTCAAACAATGATTCTAACCTTTGATTCCCTATCTTAGCTTTTTTGTATATACAATGGGACAAAAACGTATTTAGATATTATTTGATTCTAACCTTTGTTTCCCTAACTTAGTTTTTTTTTCTACTTGATATATATTCATCCAGTTTAAGTCCCCTGCTCTTCTGGTATGTTTGAAAGATTTTCTGTCACAAGTTCCAGACCTTAAATTGTACACCTTGAGCATTCCCAAAATAAAATGCAAGTCGAATAAAAGAACAGCAAATTCTGAGATTTGCTGTTAAACGACTGAGGTCGCACTACAGTGGTGAAGGACATATAGCCCTCAGTGGTATGATATTGATTTTGTCAATATTACCTGTTTTAAACCATTTTTGTCAACTATTTCCATATTGACCTTAAGCAGTTTAGACCAATGTCAGTAGAACCATATATCCATATCTATACATCTATAATGCTATATAGGTAGGTCCATAGGTATAAACTTGGCTAACAACCACTAGGGCCATTACAAGTCTAGCACTGCAACCCAAATGTGACCCACAAATATGATTTATATTTGATTTATAGGGGTGATATATTGACTACCTTTGTCCATCAGAGCCATAGGAGCCAGACTGGGGTGAATTTCTGATTTCCCATCCACTGGAACAAGTTGCACTTAAGTAGAGATATGGAGGAACTCTGCTTCACATTGATGGGGAACCTGTTCCAGAGAACAGGAATTCTCTGAGAAACATATCTGTCTCTCTAACATGTCCTATTTATGTTGCAAGCAAAATTTAGGTCTTTTAATCTAGTAGTTTTCATGCTGTTTGGTTTGCAGATGTGCAAAAGATTCATTAAAACTGGATCCAGGGATGCATTATAGTGGTATGGTAGGTCATGGTCTATGTAGGTCTTGCCTTGTATGCCAGGCAAAGATCACCTCTCAGAAGTCTGTATGATACCATGTAAAGAGACAGAGCTTTGAGGTGATCAAGTGTAGGATATTATATTTACTCCCTGTACTCTTTTTGTAAGAAATTTTTGTTGTTATTCCATTTGCTGCATGTGTCTAGTCAGGTGCATACTGAAAGGGGCATTATACTCAATGGTGGGCCTGATGAAAGCCGAGTATAGTGGTATGATGACCTGTCTGAATATAGATGCCATGCCCTTGCTTATAAGTTGTGCAACATAGAAGGTTTTTCTTACTACCTTGGACATATGTTGGTCGAAGGCTAGGTTGTTGTCTACATGAGTTCCCAGATCCCTGACTAATGAATAAACTTTTCAGGGTGTTTCATTGATGATGTAGTTACCTGGGGTGGTTGACTTTCCAAAAGATACTATAATACATTTCTTGATATTGAGTTTTAAGCCATGGCTTTTACACCAAGCATTTGTCTGTATTAGACTTTCCTGAAGGGCATTTTCATCTTGGAGGGGGAGTCAATGACTACTCCCAGTTTGGAAATTATCTGTGAACTTAGTTGCAAGAGGCCTCAGGCATTACCTTTGAAATCAGAGCAGTAGATGCCAAAGAAGAATGGGCCTAGCTTAGAGCTCTGGGGAACTCCATCACTGAACAGCCACTTTATGGAGATGGCTTCACCAATTCTAATCACTTTGGTTCTGTCATTGAGCCAGCTAGCTATCCAATGTGTTATAAAGGGGTTTATACCTACTTCTGTAAGTTTGTTGACAATACCAGAGTGGGGTATTGTATTAAATGTCTTACACAGATCTAGGTAAGCAGTATGCACCATTTTCCCCTCATCCATTGCCTTAGTGACCTTTTTGAAAAACTCCACCAGATTCAGTAAGCATGATCTTCCTTTGACAAAGCCAAACTGGGATGGAGGTCTTCTATGTCCTTGTTGATAATTTACATGATAATTCTTTCCATGGCTTTGCAAATAAGACTAGTCAGACTAATGGGTCTGTAGTTTCCAGGATCTGTTGACTGTCCTTTCGTGTGACACAAAGACTGTGTTAAGTAATGACTCCAGGGGTCCTGATAAGTCATATTTTAGACTATTCTGGATGCTTCCTGGGATATTATTGATGCCCATTGAGGCCATGTTCTTGGCTTTAGTGAGTGCAGCCAGTATATGTTCCTAGTTGTAGTTGCAGGGGTTATGTTTGAGGGTATTATTGGGGGTTGGTTGGGATGAGATGGGAGTAAAGTTGGAACTAAATTTGTCTGATAACAGGTTCACCATATTGCCAGGCTCGGTGAATGTGACACCATTAAAAACCAGTTCAGCACATTGCTGTGTGCTGCCCTTGAGGTTTCTGACATAGCTGTAGAAGGCTGTATGGTTATCTTTCATCTGGGAGAATATCTTAAGGTCAAAGTTGGCTTTGCTTGACCTAATTAGCCCTCTTAGTTGCCTATTTAGTTTAATGAGAGAGTTTTTTCTTTATAGGAATTACCCTTCCTGATTTTTGCTATAATATTTTCCTTTTGTTGTATATCCTGTTTAATTTGGGATGCCACCAGGGCAGTTTGTTTCTAGGGGTAGTTCTAGGCTTACTTCTGGTAGGTACAGCATGCTGTACAGAGTTTGTGAGAGCAATTCAGCTTAGGCTGGTGGTGTGTTCTTGGGGTTTGGAGGGGCATTGAATTTTGGCAAATCATCACTTAATAACGAGTAATTTGCATTGGAATAGTTCCTAACTGTTACTGGTTTTAATGGGATTATGAAGTTGATTTTGAAGGTGACAACTTTATAGGTTGGACCTTGCCAGAGAGGGCGAGACACTGGGAAGGTTGCAGTGTTTTCCCATATCTGTGAGCACGAGTTCCAGTATGCTGAAGCCTCTAGTGAGTGAATTCACTGTTTGGTCAAGGGTATTTGTATTTACAAAGTCCAGGAACATTTGTGCCTAGACATTTGAGGCTGTGTTGTATTCAGAATTTATAGAGGGGTAATTAAAGTCTCCCATGAGTAGGGTGTTAGGTTGGATGGTAAGTGTCTCCAGTAGGTCCAAGTATGCATTGTGAGCTTTTTGGAACATGGACGGTGACCTATAGCTGGCTAGGATATAGACTGAGACTTTGTCTATGGTGATCTGCACATGGAGGCACTCTAACAGATCATCTTGTTTGACCACCCTAGAGGTATGTTTGCTATTGATGTATATTGAGATAGCCACACCTTTAGCCAGAGCTGGATCATGGTCAAGTGGGGCCCTAGGGTAATGGATCAGGCCCCCCTCCCCCAGCTATTCCAGTGCCCCATTACTTGGCTATTTCTCCCCAGTTATCATAAACACTTTTCAAAATGTCAGTGTGCATACTGCTTTCTTCTTTACTTCTGCAGTGATTAGAGATATTTAAAACTTTTATTTCAAATTTTATATTACAAGCACTGATAGCCATTTGTTCAAAGCAATACAGTTTCACAATGAAAACAGTTAGCATGAACAGTAAGCTTCTCTGCCCTTAAATTGCACATTAATTGAAATCCACATTCAAAGAAAATGTATCTGGCCAGTGGCAGATTAAGTTTACCTTCGGGCTGTTTTCAGACCATAGGCCCCTTGCACACATTTCTGGACCATGCATACATGCATGTGTTCTTTGATGCACCATCCTGATTGTATTAAATTATATTCCTTTTGTAATACAGCACCACTTGTTAGAGTGTGTTTTAAATTTGTAGGTTTGAACATTTTTCCAGTAAGCAATTAAACAAAACATACAAACCAATCAGGACAAAACTACCCATTACAGAACATTTCAACCACAAAAGACCACACAAACTTCTGTCATTACAATACACCAGTGTCAGTCAATATACACAATTGCTGCAGAAGTAAAAGTGGCCCAAATAATTCCATATTAAAGAGATCTGTAATTGAAGAGGTTGCTGCTGACAGACATCTTTACATTTCAGTATTTCATGTACAAATTCAGTGCCTGCTGCCCTTGAAGAATAAACTGCCCATGTTACATTTAAAAAAATGATAAGCTGGTAATATTGCAATCGGGAATGGCTGTCAAACTGGCAACAGGTACATAGTAACTAAACATCTCATCCAAAGGAGGACACACTCAGGAGTGCCTCATCCCTATTCCCTCCTAAAGGAGGCACTGTAATATCAAAACTCCATATACATGACATGCGAGTAGAACCTAGAGCCTTTTGCACCAAAGGCAGTATGTTATCTGTTGTACTACTAACACTGCTTTTAGCAAAGACTGATGATGACCATTTCCAGAAGAAAACAATTACACATTGAAAACAGTCCTTGCAAATGCACAGAAACTCAACATTCTTTGAAAATGCACTGATATTCAACACTCCTTGAAATTGGTGGCAGTTGGTGTAAAGGATTCAGGCTCTAGGGTCCTGTATTGAAGGTACAGGGTTTGATCCTGAATGAGTTAACCAGCCTGCCATCCCTAACTGGGACATTACACACATGCACACACTAACCTACTAAATTTCCTTCATGAAAGCCATGTTTGTTGGGAAAGGCAACATAATAAAACCAAAAATTGTGTGCTCTGTTATAGTTTTAATGTGTGTGCATTGTGCTACTTACACTACTAAGGGTTCGCTCTGCATGTGTCCCTTAAAGAAGAAATGTCATGCATGTACAATGTAAAGAAGAAATGTAAGTTTTTATGGCACACTCCCAGCCAGTGGGCCCTGGGTGACTGCCTAATGCTGTATCCAGCTTTGCCTTTAGCCCTTGTCTGTGCAGCTACTGGTGAAAAAGTATGGAAGGCACTGAAACCTTGAACTGCTGGGGAATTCTCTACCACTTTAAACCATGTCTCAGTAACTGCACAGCTGTCTATATTCTCGAGTATCAGGAGGGATTAGATGAAGTGTAGTCTTTATTTAGGCTCCTAGCATTGAGCAGTACCACCTTGAGGTTCTGTTGAGTTGATTTTGCTATGTTGGTAGGTTTATCAATTTGGGATTGCCTAAAAAAAGTACTATGGGGGCAGACAAAGCCTTAGCCAGTATTCAAAAGCCTAGAGAGGAAAGGTGCAGAGCATCCTTGGCAAAGCAACATTGTCTGTTGACTATGTCTTCCCAGGTTGACATATATTGGATCCCTTTAGAATGACACCAGAAAGACAGCCAGTTGTTGAAATCAATCCATTCTTTGCTCATATTGTGGCATCATCCTCGGTGATGGTAATATGCTGCTTAGGGCCAGGCTTATACCAACTTGAGATACACAGACTGAAAGCTCTGTAATATATTTTTTCACATAGTCCAGGAAAGTACCTCTCAGTTCATTTACATGTACATGAACTATGATGCAATCATACTGGTACATGCTGTTTAATGATGTGAGTACATGCATGATTTTATGAATCCTGGCTCCAGATAAGCAACTAACAGTTATCTTCTCCATGTTCAGTCTGGATAGAGGGGCCATAGCCGGCCTTAGGCATAGGCCAATTAGACGGTCACCTAGGGTGCCTCTCTAGAAGGGGCATGTTTCAAGTATTTATTTTTTGTGTAAAGATTTTTTTTTTAATATGTTGAATGAATATAGGAAAAACTGAAGAGCAAGAGAAACTGGTAGAAAAATGAAGGAAAAAAGTAGTCTGGATGATGTAGATAAACCAGGATGGGAGTTCCGGGTGGTGTGGTGGGAGACTCTGTGGAGCCCTTTTGCATAGAGCACCACTTGACCAAAGGCTGGCCCTGAGATGGGCATCAGTATATCTTACAATAGAGTACTCTGTGATGAGAGTCCTGGGAAGTGATTTTGCTTGCCCTAGAGGCTTAATGTTTGGGTCTCCACTGAGAGTGTCAGTATGTGTGGTGTTTGGTGTGTTTTTTCTGAGTGCCTTTGGGTTTGCTGAGGCATAGCTTTGTAAGCAGGAGGTTTGGGTAGTATTTGTTGCTTAGAAAGACTGCTTTTAAGTGCCTCAGCATATGTTAGTCTATGTGTGTGTGTTGTGTGCTATGTGAGGTGTGTATGTCTCTGGTTTCAACAACCTGAAGTGGACTTGTATGTGAGAGTTTAGCCTCCAGTGTCATTGTGTAAGTACACCTCTCATATACTGTGTCTGCTTCTTTAAAGATTAAGTGGTTGTCAGTAAACATGAGACAATTGTTACATTGTTTCAAGATGCCTATATCCACCAAGATGGTTGCAGAGACCTTAGGACATTGCATATTCATGTTGTCCAGTCCTTTGATTTGTGAGCTACAAGAGGTGGTATTTTTGGGTTAGAAGGCTAGTAAGGGTGTATTGTTTGTGTAGACCAATAAAAGTGCTTTATTGGGGCAGGTTATGCTAAACAGCACTAAATTCAACTCATTTTTAATGTTAACACAATATGGAATTCTACTAAATCTGCAGGTATTGCCAGTCAATGCCCAACTATCTGCTCTAAGGTTGTTGGCGCACAAGGTATTTGCATTATATTTCTGCTTTATAGGTTACAGTTTTATGGACCATTGTACAATGAAAATTTTGCTTTGTAGGTGTTTGCTACTGTGCACGGCACTGCTAACTCATGCAAACATGCAAAATTTATAGCAGTACAGAAAAAAAAACTAAATAATGAGCCCTCTGGCCAATAAAATAACTACACAATGAATCCTTTTGTATATTTCCCAACTCAGATAGACCAGGCAAACACCCCCTGCCACAAGATGAATAAACCCAGTCCTGATGTAAAAACACCCTAGAAGAGACCCATAAGTCCAATGCTAGCTGAAACCTCTTAAACAACATGCTGGAAATTCCTTGCTGAAGGTAATTTCAAGACAGTGATAGTGAGAGAAGAGCATTTTTTTTAATTCAGTGAAATGCACACATAAAAGCAGGAAACAAAAGTGATCACTCAAAACAACTTAAGTTCGATATTATGTAACTTTGCCTGGATGGAACTGGATACAAGTAAAACACTTCTGGAATGCAGGGTACAAGTTTTGCTGAGCTCCAGGAAAATGAACAGGAAACAGTATGTAGTAAAGGACATTTATTTAAGAACAATACTGGTTTCTTAGTGGGCACTCAGTATCATGGATATATGGAAAACAATAGGTGGGAAGAGTACATGAATAGCTAATATAACAGTCAATAGCAATGAAGGGGGGGTGACTTTGGAAATCAGATAATCATAAGGGTTGGAGGGCAGAAACAGCCTTATAAAACACCACCAGAAGGTTGGGAATTTTTCAAGGAAAAAGCAGGCTAGCAATCAAACAAAGGCAATATTGGAGCTCTTTCAGAAACTTTAACTTAATGTGCTAGTGGGGGATGGTGCAGACACAGAATGCAAGCAGGTAAATGATAAGCAGAATATGAAAACACTGAAGCACAAACTGGCGCAGAGACAATTTTCTCACCTTTAAACTTCTACTACAGTTTAAGGCACCAGAATATGCAGAAATTTACCAGTAACACTGTTTATGGAAACAATGCAGTAATAAATGATTAAGGCACAAATCTGTTAGCAGTACTCAGTTATGACAGAATGAAACTGCAACACTTTGGCCCAGCAAGGGTACATACAAACAGCTTGAACAAACGAAAACATGCAATCAGATGGAAGAGAGCAGAAAGGTACAAAGTAGTATCACCAGACAGGTCACTATAAATGCAGTCAGCAGAAGTGAAATAACTGAAGTCATTTCATTCTCCTTCCTTTTTTATGAAAAGCTAGTCACTCATAGTTCCACACCTCTCCAAGTCTTGGATAAATATATACGTGTGTGTGTGTGTGTGTGTGTGTGTGTGTGTGTGTGTGTGTGTGTGTGTGTATATATATATATATATATATATATATATATATATATATATATATATATCTGTGTGTGTGTGAGTCTACTTCACAATATTGAAATCCCATATCAGCAAAACCTGTTTCATCGAGACGACAATATCGAATCTTCATTTAAGTGAAACCTTAAACCAGCAGAAACGTTCACTGAGAAAGTAACCACTTGGCCACCAGGACAACATAGAACAATGAAGCTCTTTTCACAATCACATTAGTGTAATGCTCTTTTCATTAATGAAGACGTGCCCGTCCACAGGTCAGGCTGTGTGCCAATCAAATAATTTAAAGTATTGTAGAAGAAATATGATAGTGATTGATATTTTTAAGGAAGTACTATATGAAATAATAGTTACAAGACAGATGGAAGCATAAAGGAACTGTTTGTAATGGATACATATAACATACAAAAAGGAAACACAGCATTTATGTGAGATTTTATGGTGTGTGGAGTAAGTGCCTTGCTTTTATTTTGTAGTTTTCTCTTTTTTGGGGAGTGTTTCTGAGTTATTTTACTTGCGTTATTGGCATCTTCATAATGTATTGGTCTCAGAACAGAATTCAACAGGAATGTAAATCAGCAGTAGGGCTGGTAAAGGACATTAACATCCATACTGTGATGTTTAATGTATGATCCTGACTGGTGGCTGCAGAGGTTTTACATCCCGTTTGTATTATAGGGGATAACGCCAAATAAAATGATCATACTTAACCTTTTGAGCCTGGATCTTTTTCACAATTCATCTTAACATATTTTTTTATAAATTAATAAAAAAATGAGAGCTTAATTTTATATATGTGTTATGCTACAGATTCTTTGTATCCGTGGTGGTGCAGTGGTAGCGTTGTTTCCTCACAGCAAGAGGTTCTCCCGTTCGATTCTCGGCTGGAGTGCAGGGAGTGCCTTCTGTGTGGAGTCTGCATGTCCTCCCCACGGTTGGGTGAATGTTCGAAAGACGTGCGTAAATGGGCGTGCCTTTGTTGAAGGTTGAACGTCGAGCTGGCACCTCGGCATTCGTGAAAATCTACTGCCAATCATTAGTGGACCGGAGTTCCGCTGTGATGACCCCTAACCGGGAAAAGCCGAAAGACAAACAACAACTGCTGTTTATCTATGATTCCTACAAACTTTTTTTTTACATCTCGTTTTCTAATATTAAATGCCAACAGTTTTCCTACTTTTCTTCATATGCTCATAAACAAGATGTTTCAGGAAATGTAGCTTCCATTATTTCTCCCTAGATGTATTATAGGTTCATGAGTTCATAGGAGATTACTAGGCTAGCAGCTTAAGAATCCTTACAAACCTAGCAAATATAACCTGATTTTTCTCAATTTATGCCTTTAGGGGCAAGAGGATGGCATGGATTTGTGCCTGTGTACTGGAGCACTTGTTTGGTGGTTTTAACATTGTCCATTATATGTGGATTTAGTTTTTACATGTGCTGGAACAACAACATAAGGTCATAGGTAATTACTGGGCTAGCTGCCTCTGTGGGCCATTTTAAACTTAGGCAATTTCCCTTTCAAAGGTGAGAATCAAACCCTGCACTTTGCATTTATAAGATAAATACCTTAACCATTATGCCACCTCCAACCCTGAACCTTTAGCTCAAAGCATCTTTTTGATGTGAAGGAGCAGAAAGACTAGGATAGAGATTTGCTTTCAGTTATTTAATTAAGTACTTGTTATTAAACATGTAGGTCAAATGTTGAATTTTCAGTATATTCTGAGACAGCTGTCACAATTTTCTAATTAAATTTCTGAAGAAGACAGTATAGACATTTGCAGTTTAGGAAGATCGCTGTCCCCTGGTCCTGCAGCACTGATCCCGTTTCTAATGAGGAAGTGTTTAGCCAGCGGTTTGCCGTGCACTAACGCTGACTCTTTCAGCACATAATGGATGGACCTATTGAGGAAGCGCAACTGAAGCCTGCATGCCCTTTCCTCAGAAATGTCTCAAATTAGTTTAACAGTTCTTTCCTGATCACTCTTTCATTTATTTGTCTCTGGCCACATCTACCCTACCTTTCCATACTGGCAGCTGAAAAATTCATTCAGTGTTTGTGCCTAATCCTTACCATTCTTACCCCACCACCACACTTATTTTTCCAGCTAACCAAAGTCCTGCCATTTCCTCCTGTGTTCCCCAATGTACCTGAAACATTTTTGTCATCCTTCTGGCCTTGACTTCTGTAGGACTACCATGGCCTGTTGTATGATTTTGCTGGATTTTTTTCTGGCTTTCTTCTAGGACTTGTTTTCTTTATTTCTTCTACTTTTCATCATCATATAAACTTTTCTATTTCCATTTGTCATCCATTCTGCTTCATAGTTAGTCAATCCTGCAGTCTGCTCTACATGTCCTTCTTGTACTGCTACATAACATCATACTCTTCCTCACTTATTATTTGGCACATCCCACCAACCCTTCTACTGTCCTCAATTCCAGGCTTCATTCATTTTTATTTCAACTGTAGTTTTTAATGGACTTGAATTTCTCTTAATATTTTGTAGAACAGTCTAGAGATTATGAGGTACACACCAGTGTAGCTTATCACCAAATGGTAGCAGCTTCATCTGCATCTCACATCATCATCATCATCATCATGACTAGGAAAGAAAAACTAGTTTATACTCGCTGTTTTATTAGGTTCTGACTTTTCTGAGTCCTACTGCAGACTGTCAGTCCTCACTTCACTAATGTCTTCCTTTGTCTTCAACACATCTTCTTAAACTAGTATATTGACAGGTGGTCCTATAGCCCCTACATGATGTTATTTTTGCCTCCAGTATGACAATTCTAAGCCCACATTCATATCTTACCATTGGATCATCCCCACATATTAAATTCTACTTTAGTAATGTTCCCTCACCTAAACTTTGAATGACACAGTGGAGATTAGGAAAGTGCCTGATTTTAGTTTTAAATATTTTTTCACTGTCAGAAACTGGAAGAAAACGTGTGATCTAAAGGAAGTGCTGTTCTTAATAGGACTGGCTTCTGCCTAAATAGCACATACTCAGTGAGAAGTATCTAACATTTGTGCAGTGATTACTTACTGAGAAGGAGTTCTGCTTTCTCCAGATTAAATAACTAAAGTGTGAAATATTGTATCCTACTGAACCAACAAAGCTAATAAACTAATATATATTTTTTTAAACCAAGTAGATAGCTTTACTTTTCAGATTACCTAAACAGCTTTATACAAACACTGACACGCAAACACATGGGTGCACGTGAGCGTATGCAAACACAGTGAATTTCCATCCTGTTACAGAAACAACAGGCTGATTATCCGAAAGCTGGTGACTTTAGTCAGAATGGTATACAGTAAGGCTATCTGAAGGGGTTTCCCCATTATAAGTAAGGCCTTTTTAGACAAAGCTATTCTGAGTTAATTGATCATGGCATGTAGAAATATTGAAGAACTCAGGCCACCTCCATGGGTTGTACTAGGACCTTTGGGAAGCATTTGGAAAAATAATAATGCAGGAGCATGGAAAATGCTGTTCTCATTAAATCCACAGCAAGAATTGTACAAAAAAGATGACCAAAGGTCAGCTATAATTTAACATACATTATTCTATAGCTGTTTGCCAGTGGGCAGCATGATTTAACATTTAGGTTTCTGAATCTTGGGTCAAATATCGTTATTAAACTAGCTGAACTGTTTATGATTTGCTTCAATGGTTTCAAGAAAATGTGTGTTTCTACACTGCATGGAATTTAGGGCATATTTTTTGCCTTATCAAAATGAATATTCCAAAATGCATTTAACTGCATTGTCAAATTGCATCTCTTTAATTACTAGAAGATACAGCAATAAAAATTCATTGAAAAGAGTATGTGTCTTCCTTCAAGCTATCCTTGAGAAATAAAGTATAACTATTATATTTATTTTATATTTCTTCACTGCAAAAGTACACTGGTACAAAGATCTTCTTTAGGAACAACCTGGGCCAAGAAAGCAATACAGATATTTATAGTAATGAAAAAATGTAAATTATTGCAAGCAAAAAAAAAAAAATTAACGGTAGATATCCAAGACTCTTATAAAAGAAATACAAATGTTAACATAGCATAATAGAAAACAAAAGATTATTTCAATACACAGCGGCAGACAAGTAATTGCATTTGACTAACCACAAATTTTAACAGGAGAATAAAAATACAAAAGAGGGGAGTAGGGAAAGTTGGAGTTGAAAATGAAAAGTACAGTATATCTTACGGCAGATGAAAAGGTGAGTAATTTATATCAGTGTCATACAGAATGTAATGAAAGGATAGTTATAGAGTGAGGGAGGTAGAGTGAAATAGGCGGGGTTGGAAATGGATTACTATTGTAATGTATCAGCAGCAAATCACATGAATATTTACACACTTTTTCACATATACATTCAATACCCACAACATCACCCCAACATCACACCATTTTCCTACTTCTAGCATTTCACTCAGCCATTTACTTCACCACACTTCATTAACCTCTCCTATCTACCCTTCCCCCCTCACTACACACACACACAGGCACACCATACCTCTCAACTATAGAAATTTTCTCAGAATGCCCAGACTTGTGCCTCATATTTTTGGTCTGGTTTCTCATAAATTTGTGGTTTTCGTGTAAATTGTTGGCAAATCATTGAGAGTTGAAGTCAGAAAATAATGATAGACATTTGAGTTTCAGACTTCATACACTTCAGAATATTTATGCTAATACAAAACCTGTGACTTTGCTGAAGGTTGGGCATCGAGCTGGCACCTCGACTTTTCGTAGAAATCTACTGTCAATCATTAGTGGACCGAAGTTTCGCTGTGGCGTCCTCTTACCGGGAAAAACCGAAAGACAAACAACAACAACAACAAAACCTGTTATTCTATCAACTTTCTAAGTTTGTAAGAGCAATATTTAAAAAGTGTCCCTATTTTTGGGCCTTCGTCCCCCATTATTTATGGCTTTGTCCAGATTTCTTGCTCTAAGAACACTAAAACTACCAAAAAAAAAACTATACAAATTTACACCAGTCATTCTTCTGCTTATCCCCTGAGGTACAAATCAATCTAATCCAGGTCCTACCTCCCTCTCCTACTTCTTAAAAAGTATCCAAAGTATACATAAAATTTACCGAATAAATGCCTTTACTTCACAGCACAACCCTGGCCTTTTACCAGTTATAGAATCCTAAGTCAAAACTGACATTCCTCCTGTGCACTCCCTCTTCACAAACTGTATTTACTACTGTGATGCTAGGTCAAAGCAGGGAATGGAGGAGGAACCCTCCGCATCTATAAACTCCACCTACAACTACAGTTAGTAGCCTGGGCCAACAGATCCGCTATCAAACTGGCTTTAATGTATATATCAATAATATACAATCTATGTACGTAGCAGTAGCCTATCATTCTCCAACAGCTGCTGAAAAATTCCAAAAACTATTACTGTCATTTTGTCAACCACAAAAAACATAAACGACCTCATAACTACTTGGCAGCTTCAGTTTAAACATACTTAGCACCATACATAATGTTGTCGCTGACCTCCAATCCAATTTCAGTCTTAAACGACTTGTACAACAACCTACCCACCCAACTTCAGTGCCAACAACACCTCATTATTAGCGGTTCTCCTTTAACTATACTTAGCCTGTGGTTACAGTATTCTAACCTTCACATTGTATTTCCTGGACACTCTGTACTGTATAATTTTATTGCTGTACTCCCATGCCGTCTCCGGTTGAGACTGAAATTGGTTATTTGTGATCATTATTCGATACCATTTAACAAATTCAAATAAAGAAATAAATAAATTGTAGTATTGTGGAGGCATTCATGCATAGCTAACAAGTGGAGTTATGGGAGGTTAAGAAAGCATTTAAGTATAGGAAATAGATGAGGGATAACAAAAGGGTAGAAGTAGTGGGACGTAATGTATTAAAGGGCAGAAGTGTAAGATAGGGATGAAATTTGAAGGAGCACGACATCAGTTTAAAGTCTGGGGCGGGGGATAAATGATACCTAATTTTACGTGAAGTTTTGGGTTAATAGGTAGCTAGGTTTTAGTCCATGATTGCCAAAACAATGGTATAGCTGGAACCATCTAATTTGCTTATTGAGAGACTTTTGGAAGAGCGCAAAGTAGTTTGCAGGCCTGATTGTGCTTCCAAATATTAGGAGCAAGTTTGACGAATGCATTCTCAGAATCATCAGTGAGTTGGGGGAGTCAGAAAAGTACCATGGGTACCCCTTAGATTATAATGTGAACACCTGAAGTGTAATGGGTTAGTTATATGGTTGAGTACTGAACAGGTAATTTGCCCTAATAATCTAATGACTCAGGCAGCAATCTGTAAATAACTACTTTTCAGGCTTACATATCCCTGAATATGTGAGATCTTTTGAAATTACTAACTTCTTTTTTCCTACATGAGACTGCTTTAGCTATGATCTTATTTGCACTGGTTGGTATAAACTGATACTGCATTACAATCTCACATAGCATTTGCTTCTATCTTTCTCTAGCTTTACATTACAGATCGAGGTTCCCCCTTCCCAAAACGCACTGACTAGATAAACTCCTTTCAATAACTACATAATTGGGACCCTGAGGATTAGAAGTGCCCACTGTTTCTCAAGCAGAGCATAAAATATCCAAAACTAAAGGAGCTATAATAAAAGCAAGTGCTTACAGTCTGTATGTGTGCTGACTGATTGTTTTTGTAAGCCGCCGTGAACATTGTCCTGCCTGCTTTGTTCGCCCTCGCTCTGCTTCAGCTCATTCCAGTTTCCTTCCTTACCTCCATTCACACCCACCCCCATTCTCCTTACATTTATATCTGTCCTAACCACACACCCCTTAATTGTTTGCCTATCACCCACACCCACTGTCCTTATTCCACACCCACATCCCACCTATTTACTACTTCCTCCACATAGAACGTCTTCCATCCTATCGCAACGCTCCTTTCTACACTTTCATCCTCCATACATATTACTATATCTCTCACCTTACTCCCATATATAACTAACACTATTTCCAGATCTCTCTTCTTACTCCCATACATAACTACTACTATTCCTGTCTCTACCTCACACCACCATGCTCCTTGTAAAATCAGTCATAAAAATGATTCCCCAGCTTTATCTTCTCTTCATAGCTCACCATGCTATCTCCTACCACACATACCTCATCATAAAGTACCACTTTCTAACACTTCCATTCATTCCAAACCACCATCAATCCAACTTAAATATTCACATCTCACCACAACTTTATAATAACTCTAAAATGCAATTCTTCACTCTTAAATATAGCCATGCCCACACTCCACCATTCTCACTTTACAAATACCACAGACAGATATCCAAACTCAGACTCTTTCTGCTTCACTGTCTAACTCACATTAAACTTCTAATAGACATGCATCCCAACCCAGGACCCAAACATGTCTAACTACCCTGTTACTGTCTGCCCCTCACCCACTCCAAACTCACTAAATCAAACCCTTATCTATTCCCCACCCAACCCCCCTTTCCAAAAAGAGTAACTTACACCTATGCATTAGTAATTCCAACCTCAGAAGTATTATAAACAAAGTAAATGAATTCCATGCTGCTCTTGGCCTCTACTCACCCACTATAGCTGTTATAACTGAGACCTGTCTAAAGCCCCATATAAAAGATGAAGAAATTCTAACCACAGGTTATAGTATTTTTAGACTTGATAGGTTAGACGAACGGGGTGAAGGCATTGCTATCATGTTTAAAGACTCCCTCAAATTAGTCCAACTAAACTACACTCCCCCCTATTCTTCCGAACTCCAAAATATTAACCACACATCTTGAAATCAATTCCCACAAAACAATAATAATCATAGCTACCTACTTACCCCCTATAATAACCTATCCATCATAGAAAACCTTCTCTGCTGGGCATCATCTAACATCAACCAAGAAACAATAGTACTAGTATACTTCAACCTAGACTGGCTTACCTGCTCCTCTGTTAACCCCTCCAACTTTATCAACCTCTACAATTTTGCTCAAACCATCAACTCCTCCACTTGCATCGATAAACATTCCGAAAAACAATCAATACTAAACTGGATACTGACAAATAAACCCAACCTAGGTTACCATGCAGGCTGCCTTCCAGACACACTTAGCGACCATTCCCCAACCTTTCTGCTCAGGAAATGGGTCCACACACCTAAAAACATCCATAGCAAAAAAACTTCTCCCCCACTATATTTAATTTACTGCTACAGCAATGTGACTGGCCACCACTAAAAATCCTCCAGTTAGACCTCATGGTACAATACTTTAACAATACTCTCCTTGAGATATTAAATAACCTAGCTCCTATAAGGAAAATTCGCATGAATGCCAAACAACTACTGTGACTAACAAAAGACACTAAACTTCTACTTAAAAAAGGGATACTGCCTGGTCATTTTACCAAAGCTCCAAAAACAGTGATAATGTCACATCATATCAACAGCTAAGAAATCAAGCCAAAAACAAATAAATCAACAATGACAAAACATCATACTTCTAATCATGTCAGCAAAATCACCAGAACAACCCCCAGAAATATTGGCAATGTATTAATTATCTCCTAAACCCAGGAAAACCCTCAACTCTAGCTCCTTCTACCAAAAATACATCTGAGTATATAGCATCACAATTCAACACTCACTTTATCAAGTCAATAAACCTCCATAATAACAAATATTTCTGTCTCACCCTAACAGTACCCAACTTTACAGTATCTAATCCTAATGAATTGTCTTTTAAGCCCATACAAACTAGTTACATAAAAAAGCTCCTAACTAAACTAAAACCCTGCATTATTGCAGCCGACCAAGTCCCCAACGAATTTCTAAAACTAGCTGCTACTTCTGTCCCCTATCCTATAGCCATACTGATCAACCACTCCATTTCTGAACAATATGTATCACTCCTCTGGAAAATATCTCATATCATCCCCCTACACAAAGGTGGCCCCCTCTACAGACATTTCCATCTACTGACCCATTGGCATCCTCTCCCCCCTAGCCAAAATCTTAGAAAAAATGTATTCATCAACAACTCCTTGACCACTCCATAAGGAACAACCTGTTATCCAACTGTCAACATGGCTTCCAACCTAAGCATAGTACTAACACCACACTTATAAGTTTTAGTAACCCTGTAAACTCCTCAAAAATGAAGGATGGCTTGCCTCATCAATTTTCTCTCAATATGTCCAAAGCTTTCGATACGGTATCCCACCAAATACTTCTCAACAAACTAGCTACATATAACCTCAGTACAACATCCCTGACCTGGTTTCACAGCTATCTTTCTAATCAACAGCATTCTACCAAATGGGAAAACAAACTCTTCCCCCTTCTACCCATCACTCTTAGAGTCCCCTAAGGCTCCATCCTCAGACCCCTCCTCCTTATCATATTTACCAATAACCTCAGTAATGCAACTCAACTAGCCTCTGTCATTCAAAAGCCTTTGATACAATACCCCACTCGGGCATTATAGATAAGCTCACCAGCTTAAATATAAGCTCACCAGCTTAAATATAAACCCCTATGTCACTAGATGGATTGCAAACTGGCTCAAGGACAGAACCCACATGGTTAGAATTGATGGAGCCAAGTCAGACTCCAAACCAGTTACAAGTGGTGTCCCACAAGGCTCAGTCCTGGGACCTATCTTGTTCGGTATATATTTCTCGGAGGTACAGGCCAACACGGAAGGACTGTGGCTGACCAAGTTCGCAGATGACTGCAAACTGGGCACCATAATCGACTCTTCAGTCGACACAAGCATCCTCCAAAAGGGCCTCATAGAAACAGACAACTGGTGCCAGAGCCATGGCCTCAAGCTAAATGCCAAAAGTGTATAGTCATCCCTTTGGCAAAACAAAGTGCCCACAAATTACCACATAGGTGGTAATCCATTAAGTACAGAAGAAGTAATTAGGGACCTGGGGACCCAAGTTGATAGCAATCTCTCATTTGACAACCACGTGGCCAAAGTGGTTAGAAAAACATTTTATATAGCCCATCTAATCATGAAGGGATTCACATCTAGATCAGGGGACGTCATTGTGCCTCTTTACTCATCCCTCATCAGGCCCATAATTGAGTACAATGCCCTTTTTGGGATGTACCTTACCAGACACCTGCAGCAACTGGAAAGACCCCAAAAGTACCTCACCAAGAGGATCAAAGGGCTCAAACAGATGCCATATGCTGCCCGGTTAAAGAAACTCCAGCTCTACTCAGTGGCATACCGCCTGTTCAGAGGCGATCTGTGCCTGACGTATAAAGCCATGTCCAACCCGGAATTAATGGACATGCTGCACCTCAGAAAATCCAAATCCCATAGAGCTACGCGCTCAAGAGACTTAAACCTCAGCACTAAAATAAATAGGACATGCTGGAGGGACAGATTCATAACCCAGAGGCTCCCTTCACTCTGGAATAAAATCCCAGTCCAGGTTAGGCAGAGTCCCTCATTGACTCTCTTCAAGAGGAATCTTGATGAGTGGATGGGAGATCATAGGTTTACCCTGGGTATCACTTCTGTGTCACTGTTAGACAGAGGCACAGTATACTAACCTCGAAAAAGGGCATAGCAAAATAAATTTAAAATGGGTGGCGAAAGTCAAACACATTCTGGCTAGGCTTATAAATGCCCTAGGGCAGATAGCCTAGTATGAACCTATGAACCTATGAACCTAATACACTGATGATGCCACTCTTATCTCCTTGGCCCCCTCACCTCAGGAACTACAAGAAAAAACACAAAAATCTCCAAGACATGGATAACTACTTCACCAACCATCAACTCTTCCTCAACCCAAACAAAATTAAGATAATGGTTTTCTGTAATAAAAAAGCTAAAAACAACCAACCTCCTCTCACCATCTACTCCTCTAACAGTACAAAAATAATTGAACCAGTTGATCAAATAAAGATTCTAGGCGTAACAATAGACAACTGTCTAAAAGTTGACAGACATGCATCACTAACAATTAAAAAAGTCCACATCAAACTTGGCTCACTCTATAGGGCCACATCACACCTAACAAACAAAGCCAGGCTGTCCACGGCTAGATCTCACCTACTCTCCACACTCCTTTATTGCTCTCAAATCTTTACCAACCTGTGCAAGTCCAACTTGAATAACCTATTGACCTGCTATAACAAAATAGCCAAGTTTGGTGTAAACCAACCCCATAGATTTCATCATTGTTTCGTGCTTCACCAATTCATCTGGATTGAACTACCCAACCTATTATCTCTCAACCACCTAACCATTGCCGACAGTATCATCCATAGACCCAATAACTGCCCTGCTCTCATTGACCTAGTGCAACCTAATACAAATCTCAGGTCTGTTAGATCATCTGACAAACCAATTCTAAAGGTAACTAAATCCAATAACTACTATGGAGGCCATCTCTACTCTAATAAAATATCCAAAACATGGAACTTACTACCACAAAACATAATACAAAATCCAAACAGTCACAAGTTCAAACTTCTCTTAAAATAGCATCTCACTAATCATTGGCTATGCTCCTGCACAACTCCAGGCTAATTGCACCCACTTTTTCTCGAACTAGATCTACTTTGTATACATACCAATCTATACTCTGCTATGTGACAACAAGTTATTACTTGTCTCTCTGTTTCTCTTCTTCCAACCTCAAACCATGTAAAAAACTTGTCTGTCTGTTTCTCTTCTTCTAACCTCACAACCATTTATATAAAAAAAATGTTTTATTTATTCTTGTTTTCATGATTATATTCCTGCATATTGTGAACTAGCCCCCTTGCAACTTTTAATCCAATATTTCTGTATTTGTATCATGTATGTGTTTCATTGCTGTATTTGCTGTCAATTACTTGTTCGAGCTTTTTTACCCAGGTCTCTGCTGAAAATGAACACTACCCAGTAAACAAACATAAATAAATAAATAAATAAATAAATAGTACTAACCTATGAAATAAATAAATAAATAAAATAAACATTTGTTACCCTATTACAAACTACCTCTCTGTCTCCCACAGTGCTTAGGAGTATTTCTGTTTCACTGGTTATTGCTATTTAACCTTGTACTGCTAGAAAACATACAATTTTCACATTAAATTCCATTCTCCACATCATCTGTAAGAAAGCTTGTCTGGTCCTTCAATCTAGCCGAAAGTCCATGATCCTTGTTAGTGATCCTTTTAAGATTTCAGGGGTAACCCATGAGGTCCTCACACTTCTATGCACCTAAGATGTTATGTTTTAACGCTCACGTGTGCACATTATGATATTATGCAGGAAGACACTACATAGGGGCAGTCCAAATCTTTTTCACCATTTTGATATTGTTATAAACCCATTCAGATTTGTCTGACATGATCTGGCATCCTAACCTCTCATTGATGATGCACAAATGTGTTACAGGCGCTCCAGTAATAGATCTTTATCTCATAAGGATTAATGACAAATCATTTGCTTAATCTTCTTTGATCCACCCCTCTCAAAAGACATAGATTCTGTATAATTATATATAAACGTTAGGACTCTTACAGTAAAGCTGGCATTTACAGGAAGTACAAAAAAGAAAAAGTCTGTCATTATGAGAAAAAGCAGTTATGCGTTATTAGAAATAATGCAGTTTTGCTATATACTTTACTGCTTAAAATAAGAACTTGAGTCATGCTGTATGATAAATATATGAGGTTGATTTAACTAGAAATAGTATAATCTGTTGCATATGGCTTGCCTAACCTGCAGGTGACATGAACCATTATAAGTTTCAGCTAGAAAGTACCACTTAATTTTATGTTATATGTTCCTGTCAGAATAAAAAAGAGATGACTCAATTTTTCTTATGTAGAACTATCAAGTATAAATAAAAGTATATCATAAAGGTGGCTGACTAAAGGTCCGTTTTAATGATTTGAAGTGCTTTTAAAGTATATCAATAGTAAAGCAGGTACAGTATTTCAGAAAAGATACAGAATGTATTATATTAGGGAAAAAATCTCAATAAATATATACAGTTTGCTTATATATATATTTTTTATATATATATATATATATATATATATATATATATATATATATATAACTGTGCCATTTTGGAAAAGTCACTTAATTTAGCTTATTGTAAATGTTATTAAAAGTGATTAATAATAATAATAATAATAATAATAATAATAATAATATGCAGCTGTTGTTTCCTTCAGTCCATCTGCCAGTGGCTCATTAAAGATTCACAGTAAGCAGTGGGTTCTGTTCCCACACCTGGCACTTGGATTCATTTTCCACTGCTGACACTGGAGTGCAGCATGGGAGAAGGTGCTGAAGTTCAGAGGTGCCTTCCATAAATAAAATATTAAAGTGACTGAGAACTGCTCAGGTGGCATTTTAGATGAGTGTTATTTGTTAGTCTGCTACTTTTTGCCAAATGCTATTGAAGTTTCCACAGTGTTCAAACCAAATTTCCTTGTGTCCCAATGAATGTAATCTTGACTGCCTCTTTGAAATGACTCAAAATTTCCAGTTGGCCTACACAGATAAAAATAAAAAAGTGGTATTTTTGTAATTAGGTTGTACTATGAAATGCTGATTTCCTGAAAGTCGACGTTCCAAAAGAACTTGGAAAAAAATGCTCAAACTCCATAAGGGCAAAAAACTGCTTTTTTCTTGAAAAGCCCCCCCAAACCCAACCCGCAACACCCAAACTTATATATACCAACTCCACTGTTACATAAAGTCTTACAAGGGAGAAGTCGCACTAAAAAGTGAATAATAACTGGCACACAATTAGAAATCACTTCGGCAATAATTTCCTATGGCAAAAATTTTTCAGCCTTATGCTGTTCTTCTGTTTTTTCTGTTTTTTTTTTATGAGCTACTAACTCTCATGCAATTTTTCCTTGAGAGTGTTTAGAGAAGCCATTTAACTAAAATAAATAGATTGACTACATAAAATTCCATTTTAAATTTATGACTTTTAGTTGAAAGCAACTCTTTGCATTTAGATTGTTAGTTGATATTGCCAGAAGACTCAGGGAGTAAAGGTTTGTATTGCCCATTAATGTAAGTTGCTTCTGTTTTTATCCTGACATTCAAGGTAAAGAGCTCTTAATATCTTATCACCATAAGAAGGGGTACATCCAGTAATTATCAGGAACAATCAGGGACATTTTGTAAGTAAAAAATTTCTCCAAAGCTAACTTCATGCTTCTTAAGACAGAAGTGGTGAGCTTCATGACACCCATGCAGATGGACAATACAGTTACAACTGCTGAATCCTACACAAATGCCCTCTATAAGCACTTACACGAGTGCATGGATCGTGCTATCCCAAACAGAACCAAGATGCTATACTCCAAAAAAAGAAAGCCAATCTGGTGGTTCCCTGCCATAAACAAACTGTACAACAGAAGGAAGAAACTGTTGCAAAATAGAGTAAAATCCCATGAGTGGAGGAGCTTCCTGGTCAGCCTCAGTAAGAAGCTGAGATCCCTTATAAGATCCTCTAAAGCTAGCTATGAAAATAAAATCACCACTAATTCCAAGGACAACCACAAAGCATTCTATAGCTATGTCAAGAATCTCTATGGCAACACCCAGATCTGCTCTGAGTTACAGCACAAAGGCACGAAAATTACAGAACCAACTGATATTGCCAACATCCTGGCAGATAGGTTCAGTGCTAACTTTTCCCCCCTCTCACCCCCTAAAGGGCCCATATCTATACAGGAAGAATGCAGAGTCCCTGTAATCACAACTACACAGGTAAAAGTTGCACTCTCTAAAGACAAAAACACAGCATCCATGGGACCGGACAACATCCCAGGCTGCATTTTACATGATCTTCAGAACGAACCTGCTCGCCGCTTAAGCACCATGTTCAATAATAGCTAATAGCCTCGCATCAGGCTTTGTGCCCACTGAATGGCGCACAGCAACAGTTATCCCACTCCACAAAGGGGGAGCCACCACTGATCCCAGGAACTATCAACCTATTAGCTTGATGACCCTGGTCTGCAAGGCCATGGAACGTATCATCATGGAACTCATAAACAAAGACATTGGTAATCTCCAAACTCTGGATCCCACCCAGTTCAGGTTTGTGATAGGCAGATCATACCTCCTGAACCTGATCAACTTCTTTGAGGCAGTCACCAAAGCCTTAGATGAGGGTAATGTGGTTCACACAGCCTATCTTGACCTCGCCAAGGCTTTCAACACCATCCCCCATTCTGGAATTATAGCTAAACTCACTAAACTAGGTATAAATCCCTACATCACAAGATGGGTTGCCAACTGGCTCACTGACAGAACCCACACTGTAAAAGTAGCAGACTCCAAATCTGACCTCAAAGCAGTGACAAGTGGAGTACCACAGGGTTCCATTCTGAGACCTCTTCTGTTTGTTATCTACTTCTCTGAAGTACAGGCTAACACAGAAGGCCTCTGGCTAACGAATTTCACAGATGACTGCAAACTAGGAGTCATAGTCAAGTCTCCAAATGATGTGGACATCCTACAGAAGGGCCTCACTGAGACAGATGCCTGGTGTCAGAGCCATGGCCTCAAGCTCAATGCCAAAAAGTGCAGTCTCATCCCCTTTGGTAAAAACTCTGTACCCATGAACTATCACATAGGCAGCAATCTACTTAACACTGAATGCGTGATAAGAGACCTTGGGACCCAGGTTGACAGTAGTCTCTCCTTTGATAGTCACATCGCCACAGTAGTCAGAAGTCCTTCTATGTGGCACACCTCATCATAAAAGGGTTCTCATCCAGGAAAAAAGAGGTCATTGTCCCCCTCTACTCGACACTCATTAGACTCATTATAGAGTACAATGCCCCTTTTGGAATGTACCTCACAAGACATCTGCAGCAGCTGGAAAGGCCACAGAAGTACCTCATAAAGAGGATTACTAGCCTCAAACAAATGCCCTACACTGCATAACGCCTACTCCAAGGTGATCTCTGTCTAACATATAAAACTATGTCAAACCCAGAGCTGTTGGACATGCTACACCTAAAGAAATCCCAATCCCTCCAAGCGACACGCTCTAGGGTCCTAAACCTTGTCACCACAATAAACAAGACATGCTGGAGGGATAGATTCCTGTCCCAAAGACTTCCCATACTCTGCAACAGGCTACCCATCTATGTCAAGCAAAGTTCTTCATTAGCACTCTTCAAGAAAAATCTTGATGAGTGGATGGGAAATAGGAAATACACCCCGGGGATCACTTCTGTGTCTCTGCTCGACAATGGCACAGGAAAATAACTTTCTTCAGTGGCATAAGCCAGGGAACCTTGTTGGCTAGGCTTACATAGGCCCTTGGGCCGATAGCCTAGTGCCTACCTATGAACCTATGAACCTATTAATACTGATAATTTGAAAAGCTCTCAGAACAGGAGAGTGTAAATTAACATGCATTTTCTGAAGCAAAAGAAGTCAATAAGTATTCATTCTTGTCATTATTTACTAGGGGTAATCTATCACCTTTTCTTCCAAAATTACCATTTGTAGAACGGATTAGGAATGGCAGAGTAACATTTTGAGCCCAAATCAGGGATGTCTCTGAACATCAGTTTCAGATAAGAGCTGTATAAAATTTGACATAATAAAAACATAATTTTGAATATATGATCCTGTTAGTAAAAAAATTGACAAGGAAGGGAAGAGCAAGCACTGGAAAATCACTTTACATACTGGTTCACAGATCTGAAAGAATATTTATTACTGGAAAGCTGAAAGTGTATCCCCTTCCCCCTTCTACTGCCTGTATTTATTTCTGTCTTTCAGTTAGATTTGTTTGTCCAGATTTCATGTTTAGTACAGGACAATTTGGTGTAACTTTAGAAATCTTTCTAGATGACTTTTGGAGTATAAACATGACCTGCCATTAGTCTGACCTGCATGACTGAATAGAGAGTTTAATGTTGGAATATGCAAATGACACTTGAGCAGTTTATGAAAAAAGAAATGATAAAACACTTTCAAGGCATGGTTACAAAAGTGATTGACACAATTATGATTTAATCAAAGCATGTGTTTGCCATATTTTTATAAAAGGAAGTACTTGATTTTATTTGGAAGCTAAATGTTTCCTTTTGCCTGAGTTTGTGTGACTTCAGATTTAAAATATTTATGTAACAGGCACTATGGACGCAAAAAGTTTGCAGTTGAAAATTCCATGCTTATGTCATAGTTTGACCACACATTTTCAGTCTTTATGAATTACTTTGCAGTCGATTGAAAAGTTTGACCCACACCCATTGTTAGTTTCTTGTAAGAAAGTTTGTTTGTGTCTTTCGGCTTTTCCCGGTTAGGGGTCGCCACAGCGGAACTCCGGTCCGCTAATGATTGGTAGTTGATTTTTACGTGCCGAGTTACCAGCCCTGACGCACATCCTTCAACGAAGGTACTCCCATTCACACATATCTCCACGCAGAAGACGCTCTAGCTGAAAATCGAACCGGACAGCGTCTTACTGTGAGACGACAATGCTACCGCAGCACCACCACAGCGGGTTCAGTTTCTTATAAGAAAGTATGACATGACAGCGTAATTGCATCTTTCTGAAACCAAAAGCTCCTGTTTACAATGAGGCTATGCAAAGCACAAAACTGCCATATTCTTACTTTGAGAAAAATATTTAAACTTCATGAACAATCACAGTGACTTTGTGAGCTTAAATTTTGTTACAGAAGGTGAAGATGTATTTCTTCCCTTCAGTGTAACATGTAAAAGGGAACATAACTAACATACTGAAAAAATCAAGTGACTTTGCTTTGAGTTTGGGAATGCATCCCAGCTTTATACAAGCCATTTTATTTTGTTAACTATATTGTAAATTGGATTTTTTCGCTGTCTGTTTCCAGATAATTACTCCTCATTTTAAAGAACCTCCACCTTGGCTTTTGTTTGAATGAGCATAACAGCTATTCATTTGTATTCACTACAGTTGCCAGAATGCTCACTGTAATTAGTGGAGTTGCCACTAATTGGGCAGGGCAGACAAGACTGAGAGATTGTCATTATCTCATGAGATTCATTAAGGAATCTGCAACAGGTTGATTCACAGTGAAATCACAACATTACTCTGTTATGGAGCAGTGATAAAATGGTCTGCGTGTATTTTATTCTGTACAGTGATGCAAAGTTTGAATTAATATGAGAGTCACACCTGATCAAGTGTCCCAGTTCAGAGCTCTCCAGCCAGTGCCTGAATCTTGATGTCATTCTGACACCTGATGCAATGTGTTAGTCCAGACCTCTCCAGTCAGCTCCTAGTTAACAAGCAGAAATCAAACCAATAAACAAGTTGCTACTATATTTCAACAGCAGCATATTGTTTTCCTCACCCCTTGAAAATATTACCTTATGTCTACCCATGCATTTTTCAGTTCCATCTCTGTTTGACCTCGCCATTTGATCAGCAAGGCTGTTATAGTTATGCACCGCTCATTTTGTGAAATAATACTTTATCATGTTCCCCTGAGCCAACAGTCATTTATCTTCAGTCTGTATTATCTTGTTCTCAAGCATCTGCATTTTAAAATACGGTACCTACTTGGACTTTTTATAGAACCCCATACATGCGTAAATGTTTCTGCAATATTCTGTCTCACCACCATTTCTTACATACTAAGCTCTTCTAGACCCACCTTAGTGGCTTCCTTGCATATCATGGGTCTATCAAGGGAAGATCTTCAGTTACCACCTATCCCTGCAGCGTGATAATAATATTTTATTGTACCAGCATTGCATTTACCTGTGTTTCCTATGCATCCTATTATTCAGGCAGGCTTCTACCTTTTTAGCACACCTTTAGGTCTGCTGATATGACTTCTCCCAGGTTTCTTTCCTTGTTTGGTGTTTCTGCTGTTCACTCCTTTATGTGGGGATTTGCATCTCTAATGCATAAATTTTACATTTTTGCATTGAAGGCATACTATCATGTTTTAAGTTATTCATGCATGCTTCTGATCTCTTCTAATATGCTTTTCTTGTCCACCAGCCCTGTTGCTAAACTGTGTTACCAGCAAAGGTAAATTTTTCCTTAAAGGCAGTCTTTCCCAAAATAAACACAAATACTTTGAAATGAAGTGGCTCCATTGTCTTATAATGGGATCCATACTTTATGTAGTCTGTAAATGAGATCCCTGCATATCTTTATTTGTTTCAGAATTTGCAGAATCAGAGAGTTTCTGTTTTTGAGAAGGTACAACTTTATGGGCATGAAATCAATACTGAGCATGCAAGTGCATGATAGAACTGTCAACCAGAGTATAATCTAGAGAGGGACATGAACAACCCTATGGTTATTCACTGTATGGTTTGAAAAATAATATGAAATCATAAAAGGATTATATTGTTTACATAACTGAGATATCGGAATCTTCTAAGTCAAAGTGGCCCCAATACAGATGTAAAGGAGGTACTTGTAATCTTTCTCTGGCCTACACAAAGAAGCTTGAACACCCCCCCCCGACTGATGGCATCATAGACAAAGCTGGGGAAAATCTTGAAAGAGTGACAACCAACTTTCAAATTATTCAGTGCTTGGCACTCGTTGTGACTGGCAATCACTGCAGTACACGCCCCAGAATGAATTCTCTGACTACCCTGTTCTAGAAACAGCCCTGATCATAGACGTTCCTTATCCTGAGGATAGAGTGATGAAAGTATGTGTCTAAGGGAACTGAATTTGTACTTCTGATATCCTCTACCAGATATTAAAGGATGACATTACCTAACAAATAGCCTATACTAGATGCTAAAGGACAGCATAATTAATAGATTTCCTGTTCTGAATTCTTCCAGTTTATGGGGCATAGCAAACAATAACTAAGGACAGTAACCTTCTCAAATATTCAGATCTTCAATAGAGAATGCAGCTATCCATCATTCATTATTCAGTAATACATTTTTCCTTTACGTTGTTTACCTGGAAGGTCCAACTGGACAGCAACTTTGCTCTTTTTCACTGAAGCCCTGGGGAGAAAAGCTCCAATGTAAGTACAACAACAGTACTGATGAATGCAAATGGTTACAGTACAGAAGGGTGCAAACAGATACAATTCAAAGTGAGAGCAAATAAGTCGACTGAAATACAGGCATAATAAGACTGTATGCATACAATGTAGGGACATTAAAAAATCATATTTCAAACACAAAGAGATACAATTCAAAGTGAGAGCAAATAAGTCGACTAAAATACAGGCATTATAAGACAGTATGCATACAGTGTGTGGACATTAAAAAAAATCATGTTTCAAACATTTTCCACTGAGAAACTTAGGAAGATAAGCACAGAAAAGTGACATAGCTATACTGTCATATGATTAGAGTGACAGTTTGACATCAACTTTTACCATATACTGTTGATAATCAATATCTTGTTATTGTATTAAAGCCAAAAACCTGTAATGTTGTTTACTATTGCTGCAACTTTGTATCTCTATTTATCATGTACATGATGCGGAGCTTTTTTCCCCGGGCATCTGCTGAAAAAGGACCTGCATCCAATCGGAATTTCCCAGTAAACAAATGTAAATAAATAAATAAAATACATACATATTATTATGTAAAACACTAATATTCAGCTCTGATTTCTGTCTTCAACCCATAATTCTCTAGTACGTTTTCTCTGACTAAAACAGAACATATTTGGTGTGTTTATGCTGTTTGAGTTAGGGAGGATATCCACAGCAGCTCATTAATACAATAACAGGATAGCTTAGATTTTCTATCCCTAAATCTGGAGCTGTCAGCATAATAAAAAAGGCAAGTAATGCTAGATAAAGACACATTATATCATTTGCCTGTGCCTATGATACTACTTTATGTAATTTTAATTGTCTGGAGTATTTAATTTCAAACATTTTGTACTGGTCAGTTCCATGGCACAGAGGGATGATGCCCCGATTACTATCACAGTGACCTTGGATCAACAAGTGAGTCTGAATGCTGGGGAGCTGACCTTTGGTGGACATGGCAATATAAGAATGACCAAGTACAGTATAGCTCACCCTCCCTGGAAAGGGGGATGATTTAGCTAGTTGAACTCACTTGGGCTCAAGGAAGTACTTGCTGAAGCGACTATTGTGGGTCCAGGTACAAAGATGTGAGGGAATATGCTTTAATATCTTCCTGATTCTGCATGTACAGTGTACCAGTCACACTACATTGTTTAAAAAGGCATGGAAACAACAACAAGCTGTTTTATATTATTATAACTCCCCAATGTAGCCATCTTGCATTTATACATTACAGCAGACATGAAATGCAGGGGTATGTATTCTGTTTTACAGAAAGGACAATTTAGTTATATTCTGTAGCTGTAGGAAGGCTTTTATTGGGGAAATTAAATAGGCTGTGAGAAGAAGTATTTTGGAACATCTTAGGAATTTTAGAAATCAATGTCTATGCAGTCCCTAGACATTTCATTGAGATGAGACATAGCCTGAATGATTTAAACTTTTCTCTTCTGTTACATAAACCACCACATTTGAAAGAAAATGTTAAATGTTGTTTCCTTAAAAGTAGATTTATTATATTTTATTTTATTTTAAAGTATAAATCCTTTCAGCCAATAGGTTTAAATAAAATAGTACATTGTTGTGTGCTTATATGATAAGACATAATGTGCTTGTCACTTTAGGAATTCATTAGACTGACTAATTAAAAAGTATTAAATCTTATACAAAAAGAAGGAATTGTCATTCCTTCTGTATGTCTTCTTAAAAGGCTGTTGAAGCTGAGACAGAAAGACGTTTTAATGTAATAAATGAAGGTGAAGTTTTTAACTTATTAATTCTGACAAGTTATATTTTTGTATGAGTATATCTTGCTGTCTGAGGCTCAAGTGTTTGTGATCTCCTAAATTTAGCAATCTGTAGCTAAGGGTCATAGATAAATATTAGGCAATTCTTCTGCAGACTATTACAAGCCTAGCTAATAACTACAGGCCAAATTTGAATTCTGTACCTTGTATCTTGGAGCCCTCCCTAAATAGTCTCTTGAATGTCAACCAAGTGAACAGACAAACACATACACACACACACACACACACACACACACACACACACACACACACACACACACACACACGCACACACATGCACACCAGTTGAATGCAGTGAAAATAGAACCCCTACCTAAACATTTACAGAGCACAGTACTTAACACAAGCACCACAGCACAAGCTATTCATTTAATATTACCTGTGCACATTGCTACATTACTTTGATCATTACTGAAAATGGATCAGTTATTTACTAATTTCCTTACTAAGAACTTACACAAATATTTGCAGTCCTGGAGCTATTATTAAAATGTGAATAATTGCCATGTTGGTGGTTATGAATAATGGGCCAGCAGAGCTTGCCACCATCTGCAGTAACTAGCATAACATCTGCCAGTCACAAAACTTATGACAAAATCCCAGACTTAACCAGATAGCTAGTGAGACACCAATTTACAAAATGTGTTTGTTCACAAACTGAGATTGTACCTATGCCAAACAAGTGACACTTTCTCATGTCTTGCATTTCACAAAAGCACCCCTCACTAAGCCACCCATTACACACTCAAATCCAGTTATTGAATTCCATATTATGAGTTTGGCATGATCCTCCCCTCACCACTACTTCCTGTTTTGAACATGATAAAGTGTGAACAAGCACACCTGAACATGCACTCTGTAAAATAAACCACAGCTCCTTCGTGTTAGAAAAATGGAGCATGTCACTGGCTGCCTCATTAGCCCTCTCAACAGTATGCCTGTGGATGAAAGATATACCTTGCAGTTAGGAGTCATTACATTAAACGGTTCCCTGTGGTCTATTGCAAGTGGTTAAAATTAAATTAGGTAATTTAGAGGAAAAATAGAAAAACAAATAAGTCCCTTAGTGGTGGCCATATATATCCCAGATATCCTGGAGCATAAAAGTTGTATTGATAACCTATGTTATCTGATATTGGTTAGTAATATGGAGTATATACTTAGGTAGGTACTAACCTTACTAAAGTATTCACTAGTTATCTGCTGAAAAGCTAAAAAGGTTAAATGCCCTTAGTACAGGACCACATTATCAGTAATAAGTCACCAAAATATAGAGCTATTGTTTAGACATTATCTAGAATACTGGCTATATGGTCCTTGTCTAGACTAGAACACTGTAACATTGTCAAGAGATATTCCACAGGTAAATAAAATATTGTTAGACTTATTGCTTATTTTTTACCTGAAGAAAAATAAAAACTCTGAAGTTTTTCTCAGAATTTTAACAACATTTGGTTTTAGTACCAGAGTGACTTTCTAATAACATTTTCTGCACTAATTTCTGATTTTTTATTGTTCTCATGTTATACCTTCATTTCCAAGTAATTTTATCTGCAAAAAATTATTGTTGTAATTTGTTATACTATTTATCTGGTGTTTTGCATGTGTAATTAAACATTTATGGTATATAACAGGGAAAGTAACTGGATTACAGTCTGTTGACACCAGAAGTAGAGCCTGTGTTCATTTTTATTGACTGCCCCCCCCCCCCCAATTTTGTGGTTCAAGATGGTATTTGAATGAAAAATGTCCAGTGATCCAGTGATTAACTAAAAGTGACCTTACTGGTCAGTTGTTGCTTTCTGTTCAAGATACAAATCACTTTGTTAATTACCTTCTTGTCAAAGGCCAAAATGTCATGCCTGACTGTGTGGCAAGATTTGGAAACAAAACATACTACCCTTTCTGCATGGGACAATACCTTCTGCACAATCTAGGTTACTTCACTGTCTAAGATTGGAAATCCCCCTTTCAACTTTTGGTCTTTACAAAGATGTGCATTAACAAGGCATACAATTATGTTTTCTTTTATATCAATGTCAGTTCACTTTCCAAAAACATGATCATCAAAATCAGCTCTGTAGACTTCAGCGGGGTACTTGCCTGTGGTCTATTTTGTTAAAACTTAAAAAAACATATGAAGACAGAGAAGTAACCAAGAACAAGTGGTGGAAAGGATTGCTATTCTGTGAGTAGCATAACATTTATGAACCATTCCGTTGTGTACAATGAGGTGCAGAAGAAACATTTATGCAGCACCTTTTAAATTCCACAATATTGTATACAGATTAAGACACACTAAACTTTAAGCAGACTAAAAAAGCTAGCATTAACCACAGTACAAATGGCCATTTAAAAATCTAACAAACACAGCAAAATACTTCACAGACTGCAAAGAATGTGCCTTTAATGTACATTCAGTCAGCTTCTGGACGTTTGAAATCTATCTTTTGATTTGAATAATGGATCCCTGTCTATGTTGCTATGTTAGAAAATATTTAATTTTTGTTCCAGTTGTAATATCTCATACACATACTCATGTGTGCAGACACACACATGTGTGTGTGTATTATTGTTTGTGTGTCTGTATGATTGTTTCATTGAATATCAAACACTTCAAAGAGTGATCTAATTAGAGTGAATCTAAAAAGATCAGAAAAAATATATTTTGCAGGGTGGTAAGCCTTCTGCACTTTCACACTTCCTGCCATTTTATATATATATATATATATATTTAAATATATATATATATATATATATATATATATATATATATATGTGTATGTATATATTTATACCAACCCTGACATCATACAACAGCGGGGGAAAGGCAAATTACCAGACCCCACTGTAGTGTGATCTTGCACAGAAAGGAGCTGGCAGGCTGAAAAACAAGGAAAAAAGAGCATTTGCTTTTCCAAGCATCCATTTTTACAAATATATATATATATATATATATATGTATATATATATATATATATATATATATATATATATATATATATGTGTGTGTGTATATATTTTGTATGACTGAATTACCCTAATGTCGAATGCAAAATATCAACAAAATAAGTTCAATCATGTACAATAGTGAACAAAAACTAAACCAAAAACAATAATATTGAGAGAGGAAAACTATTTATTTAGCATTTGTTTACTGGGAAAGTCAGACTAGGACAGGGCCTATTTTAAGAAGAGGCCTGGAAAGAAATGTTCCAGATACATGTCTTTGGAATGTGGGAGGAAACTGGAGCAAACTCACACAAACACAGGGAGGACATGCAGATTCTACACAGAAAGCACCCCAGCTGATAATCGAACCAGAGAACCTCTTGCTGTGAGGCGACAATGCTAAGCACTGCACCACTGTGCATCCCTCTCCCAATGTTAAAACTAAAACGTCCTGTAACACTAGCCTCAAATTTGTTTGAATAGTAGCAGTGTTACGGGAAGGTTTTAATGATGTTACAGTGTAGAGTTAGGGTCGGTAGAAGGGGCAGAATTATGGCTAGGGTTAGTACCCATTACTAAAGATGGCAGAGGTCTCCACCCCCCTGCACCACCTTAGTAATAGGTGTTAAGTCTAACCGTAACACTGCCCCTTCCCCAACCCTAACCCCATACCGTAACATCATTAAAACCTTCCCGTAATACTGCCACTACACAAGACAGACTCAGACACACATTTACAAACACACATAAGCAATACCACATCGGTCACCTAACCTAACCATTACCCTTACCTTAAAATACACAAACTGGCACACAATCACACAACACCCATGTTTCACTCATCCCTGACCCTAACCATAACTCATATATATATATATACACACACATGAACACGCACAGACACTGTCACCCCCCCCCAAACCACCTTACCTGTATCAACATTTCATACCATTGACATAACCACCATTTGGCCCTATGTGCCACCAGCACCCCTGCATGTGTCGGACAAACGTATGTTCCGTAAAATGCAGAGGACTCATATACATATCACATTTTTTCTAGAATAAAAAAACTCTTGTCACAATTGATCAAAAATACATTTAATTGAAAACACAAATGACAGTATCACATTTATGAGGTATTTTAGTCAAGACATGGAGAGGTGTGGAACTGTGAATAACTAGCCTTTCAAAAAAAGGAAAGCGAATGAAATGATTTTAATTATTTCAGTTCTGCTTAAATATTTGAGTTGCATTTAATAGTTACCTGTGCGATAATATTACTTTGCACTTTTCTCCTCTGTTCCATTTATTTGCATTTTATAGTTTGTTCTGGGACCTTAGTCTTGTACTTTTAATTAGCATTTGTGGGAAAATTATGTTTCTGTATTATTCTGCACTTCTATTTCCACAAGTAAAATTAGTTATAAAACCTATCTGTTTGTATTTTAAACAGTATTGAGCCACAGTCTTGAAGTTTAATTTACAGTTGTGGCAGAACTGTGTACTACTGCCAGATTTTGAACCTTAGTAATTTATGATTGCATTTTTCCATAAACAATGTTATTGGTAAATTTCTGCATAGTCTAGTACCTTAAACTACAGTAGAAAGTCAGATCCACAGTCTTAAGGGCAACATCCAACAATGTGCAGAATTAGCAGTAGATGTCATCACCTATACTCAACTGGAAGATATAGCAGATCTGCTGGCCAACAAATTCAACTCAAAGTTCACCTCCCCATTACCCCCAGTTCTCCCCAAGAACTACTTTCCACCACTTCACTGTCAATTATCACCAAATGACAGGTTGCCACTCACCTCCCCCTAAAGCTAAAAACATGGCTTCATTGAGGCCTGATGATATACCAGCTTGCCTTTTAAACAGCTTAAATGAGGACTTATCAGGCTGTTAGGATCTCCATTTAACCACAGCCTCTGGACTGGCTTTGTCCTGATACAGTGGAGGACAGCAACAATCATCCTTCTGCATAAAGGGGGACCATCTACTGACCAGGGAAATTACAGATCCATAAGTTTGACTAGTCTCATATGTAAGGCCATTGAAAGAATAATCATGGACCTAATAAATAATGGCTCAGGAAGCCTCCAAACACTGGACCAACCCAATTCAGCTTTGCCAAAGGCAGATCATGCCTACTGAATCTGGTGGATTTCTTTGAGAAAGTCACTAAGGCCATGGATGAGGGTAAAACATTACATACTGCCTACCTCCACCTGGCCAAGGCATTTGACATAATTCCCCACTCAGGTATTATAAATAATCTCACAAAACTGGGTGTAAATCTCTACATCACTAGATGGATAGCCAGCTGGCTCATGGGCAGGACACGTGGTTAAAGTGGGTGAATCCAGATCCCGCAAGAGCTCAATTACTAGTGGTGTGCCACAGGGCTCAGTGGTGGGACCACTCCTGTTCAAAATATACTTCTCTGAAGTTAAGGCCAATGTGGGAGGCCTCTGGATGACAAAGCTTACTAATAACTGCAAGCTGGGGGCAATCATCGAATCCTGCATTGATGTATATATCCTTCAGGAGGGTCTAGATTAGACAAATGATTATACCAGAACCATGGCCTAGTACTAAATGCAAAAACATGCATTATCATATGCTTTGAGAAGTCAAAATACCCCTACAAATTAAAACATCAATAGCATTCCACTAAGAGTAGACTCAGAGGTGAGAGATCTAGGTACACAGATAAATAGTAGCCTGAACTTTGACCATCATGTGTCCACAGCGATAAGGAAGTCCTTCTATGCTGTACAACTTAGAAGTAAAGGAATGACATCCAGATCCAAGGAAATTATAGTCTCACTATACTTAGCCCTCATTAGACCAATAATCGAGTACAATGCACCATTTGGCATTGTACTTGACTAAGTACTTACAGTAGTCGGAGTGACCTTAGAGATTCCTCACAAAGAAAATACAGAGTGTAAACAACATGTTCTATGCGGATACACTAAAAGCCCCATCCCTTTACGCCTACTCCTAGAGACTGTTAAGGGGTGACCTATGCCTGACCTATGAGGCATTCACAAATCCAGCCCTGATGGAGTTGTTAAACATCCGCAAGTAAAACACCACATGGGTCACCCAATCTAGGGATGTAAAGTTAGTAAGCTACTCAAACAAAACATGCTGGAGAGACAGATATGTGTCTCAGAGATTGCCCTTTCTTTGGAACAGGCTTTCTATTCACATTAAGCAGGACCCTTCCCTGGCCCTCTTCAAATGCAGTTTAGACAAATGGATGGGGAATCACAAATTCACACGAGGTGGTGCCTATGTTCCTTATGCACAGGGGCAATCTATAAAATACTCAAGGCATAGGCTTAAATCCATGCCATCCTCTTGGCCCTAGGAGCTATATATTGGGTAAAATCGATTTATAGTGGCTAGGCTTGTAAGGGCTCTTAAGCCATTAGCTTAGTATTCTCCTATGAACCTTTGTCAGTAGAGAGAGAATTGTCTCTGCTCCAGTCTGTGCTGCATTGCTTTTATATTCTAATTATATTTTACCTGCTTAAAGTTGCATTCTATGTCTGCCCCGTCCCCCACTAATATAATAAGCTAAAGTTTCTCAAAGAGCTTTAATATTGCCTTTATTTACTTTGATGCCTCTCTAGCTAGCCTGCTTGCTGTGCCCAACCCTTCCAACATTTTGCTGTTGCTTTATATAGTTGTGCCTCTGGCCTCCACCTTACAATAATCTGATTTCCAAAGTCCCTCCCTTCCTTCATTACTTTTGACAGTTGCATAAGCTATTTATGTGCTCTTCCTACGCATTGTTTTCCATAGATCCATGACACTGAGTGCCCACGCAGCAGACCAGTATTGTTCTTGTGTAAACCTCCTTTGCTATGTATTTTTTCTTGCTAATTTTCTAGGAAATCAGCAAAGCTTGGAGTCCTAGCCTGCATTCCAGAAGTGTTTTACATGTATCCAGTGAAATACAGGTAAAGTTAAGTACCTTTGATTGCTAAGTTATTCTGAGTGGTAATACTGCTTCTTGCTTTTATGTATGCATTTCACTGACTTTTTTTTTTTTGTAAAAATATTGTTCTTCCTCTCACTGTTACTGCTATAGGATTATCTTGAAATTGGGATTTTTAGATAGTTGTTTAAGTGTGTTGTGATAGCATTGCAGTTGTGGGTCTGTTCTACTGCGTTTTTGCATTAGAAGGACTGGGTTTATTCATCTTGTGCTAGGACATGTTTGCCTGGTCTGCCTGAGTTGAGAATACACAAAAGGACTCATAGTGCAGTCATTTCATTGTCCAGTAGGCTCGTTAGTTATTTTTCTATTTTCTGTGCTGCTACATATATTGCATGTTTGCATAGGTTAGCAGTGCCCAGTACAGTAGCAAGCACCTGGAAAGCAAATTCTCCTTGTAGAACAGTCCGTAAAACTGTGCCCTGTAAAGCAACAATATAGCACAAATACCTTGTATGCCAACAAACTTAGAACAGCTAGTTGGGAGTCAAGTGGCAATACCTACAGACTTAGTGGAATGCAGTATTGTGTGCACATTAAAATTAGTGCAATTTACTACTGTTTAGCATAATCTGCTCCAACGAAGGACCCTTAATAACATTCTAACCCAAATGCACCACTCCTTGTAGCTCACAAAACAAAGAATTGGACAATATGGATATGCAAACTCTTAACTTATGTGTAGCAAACTTGGTGGATATAGGCATCTTGAGACAATGCAGCAATTGTCTTACGTTTACTGACAGTCACTTGATACTTAAAGAAGCAGATACAGTAGGTGAACTTAATAACATTGAAGGCTAAACTCTTGCATACAAGTGAACATCAGGTTGTTGAAACCAAACACACACACACACACACACACACACACACACACACACACACACACACACACACACAACACACCCACCTCACATAGCACACAACATACACACATAGACTAAGCCTCAGCTAGCCCAAAGGCACTCAGAAAAAACACCTAACACCACACATACTGTCACTGTCTGTAGAGCCCCAAACACTAAGTCCCTAAAGCAAGTTAACACACTTCCCAGGACATCCATTACAGCGGACTCTATTGTTAAGATATACTGATGCCCCTCTAACCAGCCTGAACAAGGAGAATAAAACTGTTGCTTATCTGGGGCCAGAATCTGCCAAATCACACATCTACACACTTAACTCATTACACCACAGGTACCAGTATGAACTGAGATGTACCTCCCCAGACAGAGGTCAGAGGACAGGGAGACATTATAGAGCTTTCAGACTATGTGTCTCAGGCTGGTATGAGCCTAGCAATCTTCCATCACTGAAGACCAATAACACTTTGTTCCAAAGCCGTGGTTTAAAACTCAGTACCAATAAACGCATTATAGTACATTTTGGGAAGTCTACCATCCTGGGTACCAATGTCATCAATAAAACACCCTTAAAATGTGATTCACTAGTCAGGGATCAAGTTATTCATGTAGGTAGTAACCTAACCTTTGACCAACATGCATGTAAGGTAGTAAGAAAATCCTTCTATGTTGCTTGACTTACAAGCAAGGGCATGTCATGTAGGTCCAGAGAGGTTACCACACCACTGTATCCGGCCCTTGTCAGACCCATCATAGAGTATAATGCCCCATTTAGTATGTACCTCATCAGACACATGCAGTAACTGGAACATCCACAAAAGTTCCTTACAAAAAGAATACATGGAGTAAATACAATGCCATAGGCTGGTCACCTCAAAGCCCTGTCTCTTTACTTGGTATCATACAGACTTCTGAGAGGTGATCTTTGCCTGGCATGCAAATCATCCCTATACCCTGTTTTGCTGAACGTTTTGCACATCTGAAAAACAAACAGCATTAGAACCATTAGATTAAAAGACCTACATTTTGCTTGTGACATAAATAGGACATGTTAGAGAGACAGTTATGTTTTTCAGAGAAATCCCATTTTCTGGAACAGGCTGCCTATCCATGTGAAACAGAGCTCCTCCCTATCCCTATTTAAGCTCCTCATCCATGTGAAGCAGAGTTCCTCCCTATCCCTATTTAAGCTCCCCATCCATGTGAAGCAGAGTTCCTCCCTATCCTTATTTAAGCTCCCCATCCATGTGAAGCAGAGTTCCTCCCTATCCCTGTTTAAGCGCCCCATCCATGTGAAGCAGAGTTCCTCCCTATCCCTATTTAAGCTCCCCATCCATGTGAAGCAGAGTTCCTCCCTATCCCTGTTTAAGCGCCCCATCCATGTGAAGCAGAGTTCCTCCCTATCCCTATTTAAGCTCCCCATCCATGTGAAGCAGAGTTCCTCCCTATCTCTGTTTAAGCTTCCCATCCATGTGAAGCAGAGTTCCTCCCTATCTCTGTTTAAGCTTCCCATCCATGTGAAGCAGAGTTCCTCCCTATCCCTGTTTAAGCTCCCCATCCATGTGAAGCAGAGTTCCTCCCTATCCCTATTTAAGCTCCCCATCCATGTGAAACAGAGTTCCTCCCTGTCCCTACTGAAGCACAAGTTGGACCAATGGATGGATAATCAGAAATTCATGCCTGGTCTGGCTTCTGTGTCTCTCATGGAAAGAGGCAATCAGTAAATCACCACCTATATAAATCAAGTTTCTGAATAACATTTGGGTTGCACAGCTAGGCTTATAAGGGCCCTAGTGGTTGTTAGCCTAGTATACACCTATGAATCTTTGAACCTGTTTGACAGAAAAATGTGTATTGCTATAGAAAGTCAGTATTGGTGTGGTATTGGATCATAGGAATTACAATACAAATTAGTATTAATCGGCATTTGTACTTTGCAAATGCCCACTGTTAGACTGTATCTCTAGCTCTATAAATTTATATTTGTGCACCAACAGTGACTCAGTATGTACATAGCAGGGACACCGATGACCAAATATAGGCTTGCTGTTTAATGCTGCCACCTGCTGGGACTTAGGGGTGAAAGCACAATAGCCAAAGGAGTAAAAAACTGGCAGTAATAATGCTGAGGTATCTTATCAAAGGAAAACCAATATAGCCATGTACAGAGCCCATAAACTTAAGAAATTCAACTTCTGCTTTATTTATCTGCTTAAATAACTCCAAAAAATGTAAACAAGGATATAATACAATGTACTGCAAACAGCACGGAAACAATATATGGGTAACAGTGGTAAAAACTATCTGTAATTGATAAATGTGTGTGTGTAAAATAAATAAATAAATATTTACTGAAGAGCAATATGAAATAAAATGGGTCTTCAGTGGCCTTTTAAAACCAAGTGGGATCCAAAGGCAAAGGCTTAGAGCTTGAAAGACCGATGAATGGATCACAGGCATACCTCTCAACCATAAAGAATTCCTCGGTATTTACCTATTTTGAGGGCAAAATAATGGAGTGCCACGAATTCCCGAGTGGCCCTTTTAATTCCCATTTTTTTTAAATATATACAACTTTAAATTTATGGCTGATGTCACCATGCATCGCCAGCCTACAGGGGTGTGCATGATGAGAAGCTTCATGAGGCAGACTGCCTGTTGGACTCGGTCAGATATTTGAACTGTTTGGAGGGAAATAGGGAATATCATGTCCACAGGATGTGAAATTCAGCTCAGTCAGTCTTTTCCGCAGGATGAGAAAATCAGCTCAGTCAGTTTTCAGGTAAGAAAAAAGAATAATAAAATGCAGTGTGTGTGAGTGTGTGTGTGTGTGTGTGTGTGTGTGTGTGTGTGTGTGTGTGTGTGTGTGTGTGTGTGTAAATGCCCCAGCATTGTGTGTGTGTGTGTGTGTGTGTGTGTGTGTGTGTGTGTGTGTGTGTGTGTGTGTGTGTGTGTGTGTGTGTGCGTGTGTGCATGTGTGTGTGTGTGTGTGTGTGTGTGTGTGTGTGTGTGTGTGTGTGTGTGTGTGTGTGTGTGTGTGTGTGTGTGTGTGTGTGTGTGTGTGTGTGTGTGTGTGTGTGTGTGTGTGTGTGTGTGTGTGTGTGTGTGTGTGTGTGTGTGTGTGTGTGTGTGTGTGTAAAATGCCCCAGCATTGTGTGTGTGTGTGTGTGTGTGTGTGTGTGTGTGTGTGTATGTGTGTGTGTGTGTGTGTGTGTGTGTGTGTGTGTGTGTGTAAAATGCCCCAGCATTGTGTGTGTGTGTGTGTGTGTGTGTGTGTGTGTGTGTGTGTGTGTGTGTGTGTGTGTGTGTGTGTGTGTGTGTGTGTGTGTGTGTGTGTGTGTGTGTGTGTGTGTGTGTGTGTGCGCGCGCCCTGTGTACATGCTCTAGTTCAGTATACTCAGGCTCACACCCTGTACTCAGGTACAGGAAACGAGAATGAATTCTCTACCCATACCACCACTTGTGATTCAAGGAGTTGAGCCCATAGCTCTCAACTGTCCACATTTTCACAGAATGTCTGGAATGTTTGGCTCATGCTTTTAGTCTATTCCTTTTAAAATTTGTGTTTTCTGGCAAATCAGTAAGAACTGAATTCACTAAATAATGATAGCCATTTAAGTTTCAGTCTTCCTATCTTTTCAGGAAATGCATGGTACAGTAGACTCCCTCTTATCTAGTCTCGCTGGCACTGGACCTTAGGCTGGAAAAATGAATGACTGGTTAATCTAAAAAAGGCATACAAAATAGCATTTATAGGTTGTAAATCACATAAAAAATATGCATTTATGTTGTATTGATTACCAGTGCTCTTATTTAACTTTACTTTACTTTCTGGGTAAAGTAATATGATGCCTTTGAGTACAGTGCACTTTACTTTTTCCTAGACTTCACAATAAACATTTGATGCATGGAAAAAAATCTTGAAAATATGGCCGGTTAAAGAGGAGTCTGGTTAAAGGGAGAGCAGATAAGAAGGAGTCTACTGCAACTCAAAACATTTTATTCTAGCAACTTTCCAAGATTATACAAGCAATGTTTTAAAATGTGTTCCTGTTTTTTGGGGTTTTCCAGATTTCTTGTGCTACAAAGTTGACAGATATAGTTGGGTTCCTATCAGCTGACCGTAGACGCAGGTTTGCAAATGCGACTTGGTCGAGCTGTAAATGCCGAAATGGTAAAATATCAAAGTGGCATGTAAGCAAATTCTTTCCCTGGAAAAGAATTTGCTTGGTCTCTTTAGTAGTTTGCCATTTTCTGCACTGTAGTGCAGTCTCAGAGTTGGTATATTTAAGTGGGGGCATGTGGGAGACACAGCCCCCCACATGGTGGGGTGTGGGAGGCAAAGCCCCCCACTTAATATCATGTGTCAAAGTGTTTTATTTTGTTTTTTTTTTGTTGGAACAGCGATTTTTTTTTCCAAGGGAAAAGAATCGCTGTTCTGACAGTTCAAGTTTTGTAAGCTTTTGCTTACATGGGGTCGATTAATCACCGTTTGTTAACCTAAGCATTCGGTGATCTAATATAGACCCATATAGTTGAGTGTCAAGTGAATTTTACAAGGAACTTAGAGCTTCAGGGGAAGTGAGGTTTAGTGCTGCTTATGCTAAATCTGTTTGCATTGTTAGTAGCACAACAGGTAGTATACTTGCTTTTGAAGCAGAAGGATGTGGGCTCTTCTCCCACAGTATATAGATGGATTGCTGATACTGTACTGTATTGTACTTTAAAGGGGGCAGAGACTGCAGTCCTGAGAATGTCCTCCTTCGTAGGAGATACCTAGTAACTATGAACCTATTATCAGTTTGCATCCATTCACTGTTGCAATATTACTAGCTTATCATTTTTTAATGTAACATAGGCAATTTATTCTTTGAAGGCAACAGAAACTTTATTTCTAGATGAAACAATAAAATATAAAATTGTTTGCTAGCAGAAACCTCTTCATTAGTTACATATCTCTTTAATGTGGAATTATTTAGATGACACTTATGCAGAGATTGTGCATATTTACTGATACTGGTGGATTGTAATGACAGAAGTTTGAGTAGACTTTTAGGATGGAAATGTTCTGATCTGGGCAGTTTTGTCATTACTGGTTCATACATTTTATTTCATTGCTTACTGGAAAAATGTTCAAAACAATACATTTAATACACACTCTAACAAGTGTGCTGTATTATATAAGTAATATAATTTAATAAGTGAGGAAGGTGAATCAAGTAACACATGTATGTTTGCATAGTCATAAAAATGTGTGCAAGGGGCCTGTGATTTGAAAACAGCCCAAAGGTAAATTTTATCCACCACTAGTCAGATGTATTCTCTTTGAATGTGGGTCTGAAATGTTTCAATGAATGTAAGTTTCAAGGGCAGAGAAGTTTTAATGCGAAGTCTGTTTTCATTGTGAGGTTGTATTGCTTTGTTTAGCAGATGTCTATCAGTGTTTGTGCTATAAAATTTAAAATAACTTTTAAATTAAATAGAAATAATCATTGTATGAAGAAAGCATAACGCTGTATGCACATTACAGTGTACATGGTAAATGGGGAGAACTAGACAAGTAATGGGACACTGGAATGGCTGCAGGGGGGATGGCTGTATACGGGGGACTCCATTTGACCATGATTTTATGAGGGGGAGGGGCGGCTGACTCAGACTCCCCGGGTAGCACAAACTCTAGCCATGCCACTGTTTGTAGGTGTAGTAGATTGAGGAAGCAGATATATATATATATATATATATATATATATATATATATATATATATATATATATATATGCAAATGTTTTGAAGATGCATATGAAGTTGCCTTTCAACGGCATTACTAGACTCTGTTTTGTTTTTTTCTTTATTGTGTTTAGTTAACAGTTTAGTTTTACTCGTTCATTTTAATTATTAAATCTTCACAGTTTGTGGAATGGCTGGGCATACAGTAGTGTCAGGGCTACATTAAAATCAACTTCTGTATCTGATTATTGTGTGCTCTGACCTTTGCATTTCATGGAACTAGACTGTGATTTATGCAGGGCAACTTGCCAAGCAATTGTCAAGCCTGCTGGACTGTGCATATTTGACTTTGTAAAACCATACATGCCTAGCTCTTTCCCAGTATAAGCAAAGTATATTTTCTTAGTACTATTTGTAAGAGGTTGGTTTACATACCTGTCAACTGTCCACATTTTTTGCAGAATGTCCAGATTTTAGCCTCATATTTTTGGTCTGTTGATTATAAAATGTATGATGTTCTAGTAAATCACCAAGGGTTGACGTCACTAAATAATGACATAAATTTTAGTTTCAGACTTCATATCTTTCAGAAAATGCATGCTAACACAAATTATGTTTTTCTAGCAATTTTCTGAGTTTATAAGAGTGATATTTATATTCTATCATATATATACTATATGCAACTATATCATAGCACTACTACAGCTCCTCTAAGTTTCACTAATACTATAAATAAATTCAGAGATGATGGCAAAACAGTGTATACACTCTTTTTGGACATGTCTAAAGCATTGATACAGTTTCCCATCCTAAGTTACTGTCCACTCTGAATAATCTCAATATCAACTCTGATGCTGTTAACTGGCTTCAAAGTTATCTATCTAGCTACAGGCAAGGTGTGAAATGGAAACAAGATCTATCCCCTCTCCTTCCTGTTACAATTGGAGTCCCTCAGGGTTCAATCCTAGAGCCCCTCCTTTTCAGAATATTCATAAATGATCTTAATACTGCCTCCTGTCAAGCATCTATCATACAGTACACAGATAACTTAACTTCTTACAGTCACACAAAAAGCCTTCTCTGATATTGAAATGTGACTAGCAAACTCACAACTCATTCTCAGCCCTAATAAAACTAAACTTATGATCTTTCATCCATGTAAACCTACTAATCTCCCAGCTAACTTTTATAAAACTGCCAGTAATGATACTAGGATTTTTCCAGATTCCCAAACAAAACTATTAGGTGTCATAATTGACTACAGACTAAAATTTCACATACACATTCTAACAGAATCAAAAAGGTTCACAAGAAAACGAGAACAACGTATAGAAACAAAACATTCTTAACAGACGCTGCAAGAATACCCATAGCTAGAACAGACCTTCTCTCCTCATTCTTATATGCATCCCCCATACTTACCAACCTCAAAAAGTCAGAACTAAGTAAATTAGAATTATGTTACAATAAGATTGCCAAATTTGCAACAAATTCCACACATTCAACCCATCACTGTCAATGCCTCAAAAATCTTTCTTGTTTGGAACTACCTCATGTTATGAACTATAACCAATCAATAATGGCTCACAAAATAATGCACAATCTTGACAACGTGCCTTCTCTAAAAAATTTTCTACAACCCTATTCTAACATTCGTACTCTTCAATCATCTAACAAAGACTTACTCGATGTAACCAAAGTATCCAATACAGCAGGCAACTCACTTTACTCTAACTTTGTTGCTAAAAATCGGAATACCCTTCCACATAGTATTAGATCCATAAGTAATCTTAATCATTTCAAATATCTCTCAAAATACACATTTGAATCCTGGCTTAGGATATGTAACACTCCATGTTAATTATTAACTTAGCATTACTTATACAATTTGGCTGTACGTACTAACTCTGTTAACATATCCCTTCTAGCAACACTACTTCTCTGTAAGTAGTTACATTCCTAGCTGCAACTCTCACCACAGAAGTATTACTAACTATGCACTACTTTGCCTAAGTGATTCTCCCTACTTAATTTCTTAACTAATGTTGTGTTCCTCCACATATATAAATTCAACCATATATTTCTCTATATTCAAGTGTGTGAAGTCTTGTTCTATTTGATACTATGTATATATTTTTGTTTTTAAATTTTTATCCTGTCAATGTGTTAACACTCTTGTCTATAATTTCTATTACTTGATGTGATGACTTTGTATGTAAGCTTAAGCTGGAGCTTTTCTCCCGGGCCTTGCTAAAAATGGGCACTGTCCCAGTCTGACTATCCCGGTAAACAAATGTAAAAATAAATAAAAATTACTAAATATTTGACATCTGTCCCTATTTTTGGATTTTTGACTTCCACTACTTTTGGCTATGCCCAGATTTCTTGTGATAAGAGGTTGAGAGGTATGGAGGCATCTACATTTTCATTAAGAAGATAGAAATTAAATAAAGCATTGTTAAAAGACTTGAATTTGCTAATATAAATGCCAAAAAAATCCATTTAGATGGAAACACTTAAGATAGTTTGCCTGAATATATGGAAATGTTTTACCAGCTTTAAAGCTTTTTTCATATTAATCTTTTGGGCTCCAGACCAGTCCTGCTTCATGGCTTTATCAGTATAAAAGGTCTGTTGCTTGCTTTCATGGTTGCATTTGTACAAAGTCAGAGTCAAACATTATTTAGACAATGAAAGTGTGTTGAAACCAGTTGGATCATTTTTCATTAAAATTTTGCAGACTCTGTGAATGACTTGTGAATAATGTTAGTTTTTTTTTCTAGGAAATACTGCCTGTATTCCATAGTAAAAGTACCTACATATCTATTTCCTCTGAGTCCTGAGCCATCCCTGAAAGTTTTGTTAGCTGGTTATCAGGAAAAGAAAATATTTGTGCGTTCACATTAATCACAGTCCTGCTTACAGAAAGTGGTTTATCTGACCTCTTGACTGTGAATGAAATGACCTGTGCTAAGCAAGGGGGGTCACCTATCAGAAAACATTAAGACAGTTTGTCGACTTGAGTACTAGAAGGATTTATTAACATATGTTGAATATGACACATAAATAAAATGAAAAGTTGTCTAAAGCATAGACCAAAAACATGCACATAGACCAAAACAATCTTTTTCTGAGGAGGTAAATGCCAGCAAACTTTCATAATGTAGCGAACTAGTGCAATACAAGCTTGACAAGAATTAAATCATCATCATCACTCCCCCCCATTTTTTTGCTTTTCTACATGGGGTCTGCTGTTGCTTGTTGTCAGCTGTCAACATCTCTTTCAATTCAATGCAGTTAATTTTATTTTTATAAAAGAAAATTGTATTTTAGTTTTATACAAGTTCAAAGTTTGATACACATTCAAATATTTGTATAAATAAAATGATATTGTTCTGGTTATATTTTGTGTTAAATATTTTGTTTGTTCTTCAATTTGCTTTTGAATGCTGATATCCTACAATTCCATCAGAGTGGGTGGGGTTATATAATGATATATGCAGCTTATATGTTAATCAGCATACCGATTTTTTTTTGGCCAGTTGTACCTACTTTTTATGGGGCTTTGTCCAGATTTTTGATGTTTCCAGGTTGACAAGTATGATCACAGGAGATTTTAGTAACATAATCAGAAACACAAGTACCCCATGAACAGAAAATGTTTGGGAGCACAAACTACACAATATGGAGCAAACAACGGATACCAGATACCAGATACCAGTAACCCATGTTATGTAAGATCAAGAAAAGCAGAGCCTTAACTTTTTTGAGGAAGAAAATTAGGAAGAGGAAGAAAGATAAGTTATGTTTCAAGAAATCCAACCCATTCTTTTATAGCATCCTCTAGAAAACATCAAGGTTCATGATGAATGGAAACCATGGTAGAGGTCAATCATCTCTCCTAATCTATTACAGAGGGGAAAAGCATGAAAAACAGCTGTCTCTATTGATGTTCAGCGGATGATTAATTCACAACATACCTAGCAAAATAATAAGTTAAACTAATAACCATAGCCGGCCTTAGGCATAGGCCACCTAGGCGGCCGCCTAGGGAACCACTGTAGCAGGGGTGCTTTTTCAGTGTTTATTTGATGTATATAGACCAGGATGGGGGCACCGGGTTGGTGTGGTTGGAGGTGCATAGAGCCCTTTTGCCTAGGGCACCAGTTGACCTAAGGCCGCTCCTGCTAATAACTGCAGATATATGGGTTTCATAATAGTGTATTCATAAAGATTTAATTTTGATATATGTTGTAGAATACTGTTAAAATTATTATGCAAATATATCTCTATTTTTATACTGTATAGCTCCAGTAGCTATATGCACTTCCGAGTGCAGGCATGCCATTGTGTTTCAGCCCTCTGTAACAATTTTGCCCAAGTTTTTAAGATATTACTCGCATTAGAAATTGTGGCTTTACTATAATACAGGCACATATTTGGTGACTGAATGCACGTGACCTATGTCCTCATGTCCTATGTATAAAGTCACACGTCATAGGGCATGCCAGTGCTGAAACTCTGTAACACACCCAAAGAGATGTTATTTATACTTTGTTTTCAGACACCAGCTCTGATCAAAGGTGGTGCGTGGTGCTTGAAACAGAGAACGTTAATGTTTCTATATTCTTTTACAATATCTTTAAGTTGTTGTGTCCCATGGTAGCTAAACTGGAATCATTTCACTTTTAACTGTGCTGTATCTTTAAGAATAGTGTGTATCCACCTTACTATGAACTGTACACATTTGCTTCCAAAATGGCTATTGATGTCCCATTGCTTCTGATATTAACATTTACAGAAAACGTATTTGCATATCATGATATTTGTTCACATTATATTCCTATGAATTTTTTTTCAAAATTTCCTCTGCATATGATTGCATTATCGATCATGGTAAATGACATGCAAAAAATATCTTAAAATAATATACCTTGCTAATATACTTCATCCTTTTAGCACTGAGTTTGATTGTATCACTCTCCGCCTGCATATTCTGTAACTCAGCACATTGTATAACAGGACACTATTCTTAAATTGGTCCTGAAAAGATGATGGCACCTAGAACGTTTGCAACAAGCAAAGTAAAATAGGCATGTTGTTATTCTTTAATAAAATGAAAATTACACATTTTTTCAAGTTCAACATACATAAATTTGTTGCCTAGAAGCAGACAGCTGTATTTTATTAAAATAACAAAAAAAAAAAATAGTACTTCAGAAAATTATATACAATAATTAGCCAGTAGTACAGAGAAGGGGTACTAGTTCTTGTTGCTGGTAACCAGGGGTTTGACAATGGAGTTGTTGGGACTGGCCAAGGGAAAAATGTGCAGTGACACTGATTTATGACTTTCAAAAGTTTGAAATTCTGTTTCCATGAGATGAAGTTCAAGAATTATACACATTTTTTTAGTGTAATCTCTGGTCATTCCTATGATTTCATTATAATTTTCTTCTGCATCTATTTATATTGAAAATTAAAACAGATTCTATGCACAGACCTTATTCTAAATAATAAATATGAGCAGAAATGCAAGTTTTCTAGTACAGAAGCAGTCCAGCTTTGGGATTTACCAGGATTTATTGGAAAAATGGAAAACTGGTTTCACTAAAAATGAGTATCTTAGGACAGATTTTTGTCTGCTAACAAGTTGGTAAGTTAGGGCTCGGTATGGTTCTGATGTCTGCTGGAGGTTATATGAAAGGCTAACAGTTTCCTGTTTGCATAAGATAAGTATTTCATGGGTTGTGACTTCCTTGTAGTAGCATCACTGGCTCAGCTGAACACTTGACTTTGATGCTGAAACATCATAGGGCTACGGGTTCTATTTTCACTCCAGGTAATGGGATTAACTTTGAAATCGCTAACACTGCATCATTCAGATGAGACCTTAAACTGAGATCCCATCTGCTTGAGTTGGTGGTAGCTCACATAGATTAAAAGGGGTCTATATTACGTCGTCAAAAATCCTTTACAGCGAACACCACATGGTCAACACATATTCAGTGAAATTCACATCCACGATTCGCAGAATAATTACAGGGCAAAGACGTAGTTGGCCAGCTACACAAATTTGCCCTTTTGTCCACTGTAGTGTGATCTCGGAGTTGGTATACTTAGTTAGGGGGCACTGTAGGGGGTGCAGCCCTCCACATGGGTGGGTTTGGTTTAGCTAGATTTAATTCCATTCGGTTGAGTTCCATTCAGTTGAGGAGCAAGTATTTGTTTCCCCATTAAGTATTCAGTGAATCACGGAAGTGAATTTCGCTGTATATGTGTCGATGAAGTGATGTTCACTGGAAAGGTTTTTCAGTGTTGTAATATAGACCTGATAAAAGATCCCACAGCACATATTGAAAAGAGTAGGGAAAGTTCTCATAAACCCTGGCCAAATTTTGCCTAGTAGTATAAATAGCACTTCTGGTCTGTCCTGAAGAGAAGCCACTAGCCTAGTGGGACTAACCCAGTCAACAAACTGTCACTCATTCACTTTAGCACCATAGTGTGCAGCACAGCCAGGTGAGAGCAAAGAATAAGCAGGAAACTAGAAAGAACGGGAAACACCTGAGCCAGCACAGGTTGTGTCGAAGGCTACTGCCAGATCTTACCACCTTTCATCTCTTTTACAAATCTTCCTTATCTGAACCAAAAGAAAGACATCCCTGCTATATAAACTGGAATGATGTTACAATAAAAATCACTCTTCATTGCAGGTCAAAAATTTATATCCACTACTGCTTTTTCAAGAACTCGGCTGGTTTCAATTAAGTTATCACATTCCTTCCATACAGCTATGTTTGGCACATAAACTACTTTGCAAAGCCAGTTGCCCTACCAAAGTTACGTTTTACCTTAACAGCCCCTTCACAAACACTTAGAGATCCTACTCTTCACTTAATTAATATCCCATCAGCACTAAATACATCGGGGGCTCCTTATTCTCTGTCTCTCTTTATAAACCTGATAAAATAACTACAAAATACTTATGCAAATTCAAATCCCTTCTAACTTTGTATTTTCATAAAAGATGGCTTGCAGCTGCAGTCATAGTCGAGATCTATTTTATCAAAAACTCCTTTTAATAATACACATTTTCTTTTTTGCAATACTGTATTGTACAGGTGGCGTTACAAAGTCAGTACAAGCTAAGTTTTTGCTTCATTATCTTAAGACTCACTAGGTTGCCTTTCTTCAACTTTACTACACTATATATCTATTTTCTCTTCCATTCCGTAACTCTGTTTTCCCTTCTGTACTTATTCCTCCAATTTTATTTTTACCTGAGACAACTCTATTCTGCTAATTTTTTATTGTGCGTTCTGTGTTGTACATTTCTTAATACAAATATTGCAAAAGTTGATTACAACACTGATTATTGTATGTATGCATATATATTCCCTACCATTCTTGTAAACCTAGAATCATATGCTACATTTTTGTATATATTTTCGCTTTTTATCTTGTTTTTGTCTCAATATGTTTATTTGTAGTTATCTTCCCAGGACTCCACTGAAAAAAATGGATTTTCTTGCTGGACATTACCCATTATCAAATGTAAATAAATACATAAAGAAACAAACAAATAACTAAGGATGGATGGTATGAAGCAACTAGAAAAACTTATTATACTCTAATGTTTGTTTGCAACTCCGTCTGGCATCAGATTTTGATCAGATGTGAAAGTCAGATGCTAAGGTAGGTCTGAGCTACACATAGGAGTTGTTATCATCATGCGGCAGGGGAGGCCATAAAGTGACCTCAAAAGGACAGACCTCAAGCAGGGCATGCTGAGATTGTATAGTCCCTAGCCAATAGCTGGTAGGTATATGTGCATATCCATACATATTTATATAGTAACAAAAGCGGTTGAAATAATTCCCAGGTGCCCATTGCTGTAGTAACACAAACTTAGATCTTCTTTTTCCCCTAAGGTACAGTCCACTCATTTCTGTCTCTCTCTCTCTCTCTCTCTCTCTCCCTCACTGTCTGTCTTTGCAAAGGCAGCAGCAGCCTTGCAACACATGTTGTTTGCTTTCATTTCTGCAAGAATACAGCTCAGTATAATGAACTCATTTAATACTGGCATCCCTTTCCAATTATCTAGTAGCTTAGCTCCCCACTGAATCCACTCTTAATATTTTAATCCCAGTTTATCATCTGCCTGTTTTTTGAAACAGTTTTGTGTCTCATGGGCAGTCTGTTGATGCTCTGGGTCTTCTTAGCTGTCAGTGAAAACACTAAAGCTTTTTTCAAATAGTGGTGTGACTTTAATGTCTTTGTATATTTAAAAATAGATGACAATGTATACCTTATGCATGCCAGTTATGAAAAAAGGCATTGTTAAAAATTCAGCAACCCATTACATAAATTTCAAGAAAATATGCACAGAATGTGGGCCATTTAGGATTTGTCCTCTAGGGACAAGCAGACCATGTACTATGTACTATATTCCATTAATGACACGATGTAAGGAAAAATTACATTATTTTTGGTATATAGTATAAAGATTTCTGTCTAACATTACTACAGTGCCCAAGCTACAAATATTACAGCTTTACAGAAATAAACTGTCATGGTGTGTGTGTGTGTGGGTGCTCATAGAATTATCTCCTTGTTTTTAAAGAATGTGTATGCAATTGTCTTAAAGTGTGTCACACTTCAGTTTAGTAAGTCCTACATCATGGTAAGAATAGATGATTCTTCAACTCTTCCATAAAAATAAATAAATAAATAACTTAATTTCCAAGGCTTGTACATATTTGTTTGAAATGGGAAACCAGTTCAAATGAGTTAGTGAAATGTAGATTATGATGGCAGATGAAGCCTGCTTAAAACCTGCCGATTCTGATAAGGCAGCACTTTATTTATTTTTATTTATTTTATTTATTTTACATTTGTTAACAGGGGGTGTCTGACTGAGCCAAAAAGGCCCTTTTTCAGCAGTGGCCCGGGGAGGAAAGCTCCACACAGAAAAACAATTACAGATGCACTTAGATATTTAGACATGATCAGTATACACACAAATTACAATAGACATGTTTTTACAGTGGTATGCAGCACATCAACAGTTACAGTGGAGAGAAGAAACATGAAAACAATTTAAAAATAAAGGTAATTAATAGATTTGTGGTGTACAGCTAAAACTTGGAACATAGGTAGAATACATACATAGTACACAGGTACAGCACATACATTGTACATTAGCCAGTGTTTGTAAGAGTGAAAACTATTATCAAGTACTCTAGGTTTAGTATGTGTATCTTATCCGCTTTCACTAGCCTGGGGAGCAGTCATGGCACTGCCAGCTTTGCTTGAGATGTTGCCTAATGAGATTTTTAAAGAAGACTTTGGACGATGTGTTTTGTATGCTAGTGGGGAGAGAGTTCCATTTTTTAGCCACTGAACTATTATATAGTGCGTCTCCAAAGCTATTATAGCTGTTAGTGACTTCTAGTAGTAGTTAGCGTGATGATCTAAGAGGCTTTTGGCTGAATGATGTTGCACTAGGTTTTTGTGGGCAGGACACTTATTGGGGAGGTAATAGATAGAGTGACAGAGGCAGAGCTGATTGTAGGTTAGAAGGTTGGGCAGTTCAAGTCAGTGGAGCTGGCTCAAAGCAGTACAGTGATGAGTTCTATATGAGCAATTTGCAGCAAAGTGGGCAATTCTGTTATTGCAGGCTTCCATTTTGCTTAGTTCAGTTTTGTTGAGGTTAGTCAGAATGGGAGATGCATAGAGTAGGGTGGATAGAAGTTGGGAGCGAGCAATGGCTGATCTTGTGTTGTTGGTAAGAAATGGTTTGATACGGTAGAGCGACCCCAGTTTGGCATGTACTTTTTTAATAGTTAACTTGAGATGACTATCAAATATTAGGTGGGAGTATATGGTTATTCCCAGTAGCTTAGCCTGTGCCATTGGAGCAATTGGAGTAGCATTTGTGGAGTAGATAGTGAATTGACTGTTATCAGTGTTTTTGTCAGAACTGGTTATAATCATAAGCTGAGTTTTCTTTGAATTAGGGATAAGTTGGGCTTTGGTAAGGTAGTTTTCAATGTCAGAGAATGCTAGTTGAGTTGTTTGCAGGAGAGTGGGAATAATTTGTGCAGTACAGATTAAGGTAGTATCGTCAACATACTGAATGACAGATGCATGCGTTGTGGAGGTATGGAGGTCATTTATGAAGATTGTGAACAGTAGTGGTCCTAAGCTAGAACCTATAGTTATGGGCAGCTGAGGGGAGAGAGAGAATTTTCCCATTTCACAGACTGGTACCTGTCAGTTAAGTAACTTTAAAACCAGATAAAAGTGGAATTTGATAGGTGATAGTTTAGTTTGTTTAGCAGGATTTGGTGTGAGACTGTGTCAAATACTTTGGACATATCCAAAAAAAAGAGGTGCAGGCTTTCGTTTTTGAGATGGTTTATTGTGTCTGTGAAGCAAAGGAGGGCTGTAGTGGTACTATGGGCAGGTCTGAAACCATGTTGAGTAGGTGACAGGATGTTGTCTAGGAGATATTTTAGCACCTGGGTATAGATGCATTTTTCTAGGATTTTGGCCAGGGGGAGAGAGTATAGCAATGGGTCTATAGTTATTAAGTTCAGTGGAAGTCCCACCTTTATGTATGGGTGTACCATAGGATATTTTCCAGCATTTTGGCACATAGTTTTCAACAACTGATCTGTTTATGAGAGTGGAGATTGGGAGAGCAATAGCATCTGCTGTGAGTTTCAAGAAATAGCTGGGGAGTAGGTCGGCTGCTGTTGACGAAGTTTTTAGTTTGGAGAGCATGCTTATGATTGAGGTGGTGGAGACTGTTTTGAGGGTAAAGCTTGTATTAGTATTATTTGTGTTGGGGAGGATAGTGAGGTTGGAACTGTCCTGTGATACTAAGGAAAGAATTGAGTTCACAAAGTGGGAGTTGAATTGTGTTTCGATGGGAAATTTTGTGTCAGGGGTGGTTGGTTTGGGGGTAACCTTTTGGGTGGGTTTTTGTAGCTGGTTTACATTTTTCCAAAATTTATGGGGGTTGTATTGGTATTTAGTTTGTAATGTCATATAGTAGGATTTGTTTGTCCAGCCTAATGCATTTTTTTGCATGGTTGTGCAGTTCTTGGTACTTAGGCTTTGTGTTTCTTTGTTTTTTTAATAGTAAAGGCAGGCAGCGTCTCTGGACTTAAGTATTTGTTTGGTTTATTTACTGAGCCAGGGGTTTGTAGAGGTTCTAACCTTGATTTTGCTCACTGGAGCAACAGTGTCTAGGTGTTGTAAAAATGTTTTGTTGAAATATGCTACAGCCTGGTCAAATGGGAGGGTTTTTAGGGGGGGTCCAGTCACAGTTATAGAGTAGAGTATTGAGGACCTCAGGAGAGAATTTTTTTTGTGTTTCTAGCGGATTTATAGTTAGTGGTTTTGCATAGGCTTGTTCGACTACGTATAAGGTATATTATGTTGTGGTCACTTAATGTATCTGGGACACTGCCTGTGTGGGGGTACAATGTGGGGTTGTTAGTACCCACTCAAGAATGGATTCCCTTTTAGAGTTTTTATCACATCTAGTTGGAATTTGGACTAGCTGCTGGTAGCTATGGAGATTTATTAGATTACTTGGTGGTTCTGATATACAGGTGAACCAATCTAGGTTGAAATCCCCCAGAATAAGGTTTTCGTGTGAGTATGTGGAAGAACACCAGGATAAGAAGTCTTCAAGGCTAGCAGGTGTATTACCAGGTGGAATATAGATCACAATCATGGTGATGATCTTTTTAGGGTGAAGTTGAAGTTGTGAGATAAGTATGTCCCAATTATTGGGGGAGGGGTAGGGGTTTGGTATTTAATGTAAAGTTAAGTTGGACTTATAGAGAAAGGCAGCTCCACCCCCTTTACAAAGTGGTCTGTCTTGTCTAATGATACTGTAGCTGGTAGGGAGAACTTCTGAGTTAGTTCTGTTTTTATTTAGCCAGGTTTCTGTTAAAGCAACTATGTCTGGGGAGTAGTGTGCTATTGTGGCCTGGAGTTCAGGTATTTTATTTTTGATACTTCTACTATTTATATTTTGCATTAAGAGATGGTTGGTTTTGCTGCTGTTGTTGATTTTCCCGGGGATGAAGATAGTAAGGCTATTATGTTCTGATAATTGGGTTGGAGCAGTTAGTGTTCGACAGGATGGATTTGGGCCTGGGTTGGGGTGGATGTCCCCACTTATGGTGAGCTTGGTGTTGAAATGGTGATTTGAGCTTAGTGATGAGTGTGAGAAAGTATTGTGTTTTTGAAGAAGGAATGAGAGCATATGTGTTTAGTTTTGAATTGGTCAGTTGTGTAGTTCTTGAACAATTGTGGGCATATATTATTACTGGCTTCCCTTTATATATTTACTGGTTTCCCTTTATATATTTTTCTTTCTGCAAGCATACCTCTCGCATGCAGTGATAAATTCTATCTAACTGTTTTGATAGTACATCTTCATGAAAGCTCTTTCAGTCAATCACTGCTATATATTAGACCATTAGACAATGGTATGAATAAATCATGCATAATTAGCACAAATCCACACTTCATATTGGCTAAAGGAACATTTCAGTGAGAGTAATTCCCTTTATAACTGCTGCTCAAATGTTCAAAACCATTGATACCATCATACCACACAGTCACAGTTAACTGTCATTTATCTGGGTCTTTCTAATGCTAATACACTAAATCACACACACACACACACACACACACACACACACACACACACACACACACACACACACACACACACACACACACACACACACACACACACACACACTTTAAATTTATGTTAGATGCAAACACTTTAAAACTAAAAGCTCAAAACCCTTGATGATACTTGCTGGTATAGCTCACAAGGACAGCTTAGCTGGTCAGTCATGACAAGTAGTCAGTCCTATATGAAAATAATGCTATTTTAATAAAGAAATTGTGGAAAACACCATGTTTCTAAAACTGGACTTTCTGCTGTCCTACAGCAGTTCAATTTGACATCCAGGAAGAAGGGCTTTTAAGTATATATTTGCTCTTGCTGAGTACTCAAGCAACACAGGTAAAAAAATAAAAACAGCAAATTGTGATTAAAATATGGTACAATAACAGCAGTATATATGCAGTGGGAACATTTCCAGATTAAATGTACATTGGCCCTGGGCAGTATTTAAACCATGGATCTCTCAGACACTTTTTGGACCAAGTGTAAATTTCCATTTTTCTTTTGGATTCATAATTATGAATTACAGTCACTTGAGAGAGTGAACCTCAAATGCCTGACCATGATAAACAAAAACCACAGTAAAGTATATGAACTTCCTTTACAGAAATGCAGATTAGCCCTGCAAAGCCAGAATAATGATTGTTCAACTTGATTATGATAGCATGGTCACTCATTCTGATCCACAGACCACCCCTGCATTTTTGACTTATAAAACTTCATATGTCTGATTGTGGCAAAAGAAATAAATACTAATTATGGACATAATAATGCATTTTAGATTTGTTTCACACAAATGCACACTACTCCTGCAAAGCCACACCATTTAAATTTAGCAAATAACAAAAGAGTGAATTACTTTTATCAATAGTAACCCCCCCACCCCATCCAGCAGTTACAGTCCCTTTGCTGTGCACACCTCATTTGATTGTGATAAAACATAATACCTCCCAACCTCTTAGCATAAAAATGTTGGACAAAGACAAACAAACAAAAAAAAATGATGGACAAAAGCCTCAAATCAGGGACTTATTTCAAATAGTCCATTTTATTTTTAGAAAGCTGCTTGAATAACAGTTTTTGCATTACCATGCATTTTTGTTGATTACATTCATCAGGGGTTTGTCACTAGACCACAGAGATCCTCAATGTTTTTCTAAGGCTAATAACACTGCATTGATTGGGTCTGACAGCATCCCAGACTGCCTTCTAAATAGCATGAAACCTGTTCTATCAGGCCCTCTATCATAGCCTCCAAACAGGCTTCATGCCACATGAATGGAAAATGGCAACTATCAGCCCTCTGCACAAATATGGGTCATCTACAGACTGTGAAACCTGCAAACCCATATGTCTCACTAGTTTCATATGCAAAGCAATGGAACAAATTATAATAGAAATAATCAATAATGACACAGGAAATCTCCAAACACTGGACCCAGCCCAGTTTAGTTTCTTCAAAGCAGTTCATGTGTACTCAACCTAGTAGACTTCTTCAAAAAGGTCACCAAAGCAATGGATGAGGGAAAAATATTTCACACTGCTTAGCTTGACCTGGCCAAGGCATTTGACACAATATCCCACTTGGGCATTTTTGACAAACTCAAGAGGATTGATATAAACTCTTATGTCACCCAGTGGATAGCCATCTGGTTCTAATCAGAACTCAGGAAGTTAGAATTGGGGAGTTCATACAAACAAAGAGGCCAGTTACCAGTGGAGTCCCTCAAGGACTGGTCATGGAATTTGGCCTTTTCATGTACTTCTCTAAAGTCAGGGCCACCATCAGTGGACTCTCTCTGACCAAATTTGTAGATGATTGCAAATTAGGGGCAGTCATAGACTCCCCAGCTGACACTAGTGTTCTCCATGAAGGACTGACACACACAAAAATTTGTGTCAGTTCCATGAACTAAAACTAAATACCAAGACATACACAATAGTATCCTTCAAAAAGTTGCTCACTCCTGTTAATTACCATATTGACAGCACATCCCTAACAGCTGACCCAGTAATCGAGGACTTAGGGACACATTTAGACAGTAATCTAGCCTCTGACCATCATGTGTATATTGTAGTGAGGAAATCATTCTGAGCTGTGCAAACTATATACAGCACTCGTCAGAACCATCACTGAGTACGGTACCCCCTTTGGTATCTAACCAGGAACATCCAACAGCTGGAATGTTCACAGAGATTCCCTAAAAGAATACAGGGCATAAATAACATATCCTATGCAGACTGTCTCAAAAATCTATCCCTGTATTCTTTCTCCTACAAGCTGTTGAGAGGAGATCTATGCCCGGCATGCAAGGCATCTTCAGACCCAACTCTGATGGGCCTCTTGCATATAATAGAACAAACAGCACCAGAATTACCTATTCTAAAGACTTAAAGCTTGCTTGTGATATTGACAGGACATGCTGGATAGACAGGTATGTATCCTGGAGACTATTCCCTTCTGTGGAACAGGGTCTCCATCCATGTGAAGTAGAGTTCTTTCCTAACCCAGTTCAGGTCTGACTTGGACAACTGGATGGGGAATTGGAAATTTAACCCTGGTTTGACACCTATGTCTCTAATGGACACAGGCAGTCTGTAAATGTTTCATCTCCCAAGCACCTGCCTATACTTGAAAGGGTACCAGAACTTGTCAGAGATTTGGGATGCATGACAGTCTGCAAAATCATGGAAAACTTTAACTTTCTTTCACACAAACAGTAGCCAGACAGCACAGTATTATGACTTCTTTTACACAAATCTATGAGTCCTTTAAAGACAAACTCTTAAACTGATCATACAGGTGTTTGCTTTACTCACATCTCCAGCCAACCTTCTACCCACAACCCAACAGTTATAAACACTTTTCTAACTGTGTATATCACTGACATCTGACTGTAATAAAAATACATATAAGGAAATAATGTACTTTACATAAACAGTAAAACTTACTTCATGCAAATCACACCAGTCCTGCAAAGTCAGTCCAAAGAAACAAATGGCAGCAGCAATGTGTCATCTACAGACAGCATCCCTTATCAAGGTTAGCAATTAATTATTCTCATGTTAATGTACACACCTCAAATGTCCGATGACTGTAGAAAAAGAGAAAAATGACAAAAGATTCTGTTTCACACACACAAAGTTGCAGCTAGTCAGTCAGAGCAAGGACTCATGTCTCCTCAGAGCTGTCCAGTTCTGCCTATGGATATACCTCAAGATAATGCAAAAGTGGCTTTCCAAGATGGCTGCACGCTGATCAACAGCTTAATTTCATCTCTCCCAATATGAAAAGCGAAATTGATAGTTAAGGGCCAGTAGTTCTGCCTGTTTTAGTAAAACTCGATTACTGGTTATTAAGTACACTGCATGGATGCCAGCAAATAAGAAAATAGAGACACTGAAAGAAAATCAGTTTAGAAAAGATGAAGTGAAAGCACTGACTGGGAAGAATCCTGCAGCTGTTCAGCAAAAAGCAGTTCAAGCTCCAGCTGTGGTACAAAATATAGCCTCCATTAATTTAGAGGGAAAAATAAATCAAATATGCTCAGAACTGATTAAAATAAATGAAACACTGAAGGAGTATATCAACTGAAATAACAAAAGGCTTGAAAAAAATGGATGAAGCTTAAACAGCTATTCAGATGGCAAGGTAAAATTGCAATAATCAGAGGCCGAAATGAGGAAAAGGTTGGATGATTATGACATTGCTCAAGAAAAGCTGTTTCTAAAAATAGCAGAGAGGACAGAGCACATAAAAAACTTGAGATTTGTCTGCTGATCATAGAAACTGAAAGGAACAGATTGTATGAATTTTATGAAAGCAGAAGTAATTAACTGGACTGGTATTCCACAGCAGGATCTGTTAATTTGAAAGGGCATATTGTGTGTATGTTCCAAACCTGGCAATGAGAAAATGGCCAAAATGCCAAGATCCTGACAAATCTGTGGCAGAAGGTCGAAGTATTAAAAAATTGAGACAACAGTCAACAGAGTATTTGTAGAAAATTATTATTTCCTCTATACCATGCAGAAGATAGGCAATTTTGTCCCTGTAATCAGGTAATATTGATAGGCAAGTGTGAGATTAAAGCTGTTGTATCCAGCTGTCTTCTGATTTTTATTTCCTGGAGGATTACAATCATGTGTGATGCAGAACAGGCTAAGGAAGAAGACAGAAATGTAGCCAACAAGGGGTGAGACATCAAACAGGAGGGAACTCTGTTTCTCATTCTTCTGATGGTAAGGCTCATAGAGAGACTTTGCCAGTGAAACCTATTCCAATGTTCCAAAGGAAAATGCTAGAGAGACAGAAAAAAGCACAGGAGTTGACTAGAAGAATTTGGAGTACCTTGGACTTGAACTACAGTATGGGGTTGGGAGATGGGTGTCAACAGGAAGAAGACCAACGGCACTGAAATTAGGAAATAAATATAATACTATCTAGCATCAATCACATTTGTGAAATATGGCTTTACAAGCAAAAAGTGGCTGAGAAAGATTGGATTTTTGGTGACTCTGTATGACTGTTGGGGGACTGACAGACATTGACAGGCATATTCCCCACTTCATGTCATTAATGTTTGGAAAGACACTAAAGAGGAAAAAGGGGGAAACAGTAACTGTTTTTGGTTCTTAACAGTATTTGTATAAAACATTTCATGATCTAATTTGCATGTTATATAATAAAGCAGTTTCAATTATTTTAGTATGTGATAAAGACACTAAAGTAAGCAGGTACTTTTTTCTTTTTTAATTTTAAGAAATGTAGGCATTACAATGTAAAAAGAGAGGAAAAACTGGACAAAACCATGTTTTAATTTTAAGAAATGTAGGTATTACAATGTAAAAAGAGAGGGAAGGCAGGACAAATGCATGTTTAAATAAATAAGTTGTAAACATGGGCTGTTGGGGTGGGCAATGGGGTGTAAAAGTGCACTGATTATAATATTTGTAGAACTGAAATGTTTTATTTTACTTTTGCATAGGTGAATGTCTGGATTAATGCCTTTAGCTTAATCTAATAACGCATTTTTTGTGTGAGTAAGGAAGTGTATTTTTCAAGAAAATGAGAGACCACAGTGTAATGAATAGTTGTCTTTAAGGAAATAAATGTTCAGTGCCAGTTGAGAAGTCTACAGCTGAGGGTAGCTGTATATTTTATTCTTATTTCCATGGAAAAAAGCTGACTAAAGGTGAAGGCAATAAACCGAGAGTTTGAGCAATCTTTATAGGTTCATAGGTTCATACTAGGCTATCTGCCCTAGGGCATTTATAAGCCTAGCCCAGAGTTTTGTGGCTTTCGCCACCCCTTTAGTTTGAAGGATACTAAGCCCATTATTTTGCTGTGCCTCTGTCAAGCAGTGACACTGAGGTTATCCCTGGGGTATACCTGCGATCTCCCATCCATTGGTCAAGATTTCTCTTGAACAAGGCCAGCGAGGTGCTCTGCCTCACATGTACCGGGATTTTGTTCCATAGCATAGGGAGTCTCTGGGTGATGAATCTGTCCCTCCAGCATGTCCTATTAATAGCCGTGTTCAGGTTTAAGTCTCTTGCCCTTGTAGTTCTGATGGATTTAGATTTTTAGAGGTGAAGCATGTTCATTAATTCCGGGTTGGACATGGCCTTGTATGTCAGGCACAGGTCACCTCTGAGCAGACGGTAAGCGACTGAATAGAGCTGGAGTTCCTTCAGTTGGGCAGCATAAGACATATTTTTGAGACCCTTTATCCTTTTGGTGAGGAACTTTTGGGGCCTTTCCAATTGCTGCAGGTGTCGGGTCAGATACATTCCGAATGGGGCATTGTACTCAATCATTGGTCTGATGAGTGATGAGTACAGGGGAACGATGACCTCTCTTCATCTAGATGTGAATCCCTTCATGATCAGGTGGGCAATGTAGAAGGTCTTCCTAACTACTTTGGCAACGTGAGTGTCAAACAATAGGTTACTGTCAACCTGGGTCCCCAGGTCCCTGATAACCTCTTCTGTGCTTGTTTTTCCCGAAAGGTATGACTATGCATTTTTTGGCGTTTAACTTTAGGCCATGGCTCTGGCACCAGTTATCCATTTCTATGAGACCCTTCTGAAGGATGTCTGTGTCGGATGGGTTTTCAACTATGGTGCCCAGTTTGCAGTCATCTGCAAACTTTGTCAGCCATAATCCTCCTGTGTTTGCTTGTACTTCTGAAAAGTAGATGCCGAACAAAAGTGGGCCCAGGACTGAGTCCTGTGGGACACCACTTGTGACAGGCTTGGAGTCTGACATGGCGCCAGCAACTCTGACCCTGTGGGTTCTGTCACTTAGCCAGTTTGCAACCCATCTTGTGATGTATGGGTTTACATTTAAGCTGGTGAGTTTTTCAATGATACCTGAGTGGGGTATTGTGTCGAAAGCCTTTGCCAGGTCAAGGTAGGCTGTGTGGACTGCCTTGCCCTCGTCAATGGCCTTGGTGACTGTTTTGAAAAAGTCAACCAAGTTTAATAGGCATGATCTGCCCTTGACAAAGCCAAACTGGGTTGGATCCAAAGTCTGCAAGTCCCCTATGTCTTTATTTATGAGTTTCATTATGATCCTCTCCATAGCTTTGCAGACCAGGCTTGTCAAGCTGATGGGACGGTAGTTTCCGGGGTCAGTGGAGGCACCTCCTTTGTGAAGTGGGACCACCGTTGCCGTACGGCACTCCTTGGGTATGTATCCTGAGGTGAGGCTAAGATTAAACAGCTGCCCTAACTGCTGGTTTAATTCCTCATTGAGTTTGTGAAGCACACAACCGGGGACACCATCTGGTCCCATGGATGCTGTGTTTTTCGCCTTGGAGAGAGCAGTTCTCACCTGAGCATTTGAGATGTTTGGGGGACTACAATCCTCTGGTATAGATATCTCTCCTTTGGGGAGGGAGAAATTTGCACTGAACCTGTCAGCCAGTATGTTGGCAATGTCTGTAGGTTCAGTGATTTTTACATCATTTTGAACTAATTCTGAGCATATCTGGGAGTTTCCTCCCAGGTTTCTAACATAGCTAAAAAAGGCCTTATGATTGTCTTTTGAGTCCTTAGCGATTTTTCTCTCAAAATTTGCCTTGGATGCTTTTATGAGAGATCTCAGTTTTTTACTTATAATGATCAAGGGTGTCTTCCCTTTTACAGATTTTGCTCTATCTTGTAGTAGCTTCTTCCTTTTGTTGTAGAGCTTGTTTATGGCTGGGGTCCACCAGACTGGACGCTTGCCTTTGGTACAAAGAGTCTTTGTTTTGTTTGGGATTGCCTGATCTATGCAATCCTGGATGTGCTGGTAGAAGGCATTTGTAAGTGATTCAGCGGTTTGAGTAATGGTTTCCGCTGGCTCGGGGGCCTTGAAAGAGACCACACCAGTTTTTAGAAGTGTGAAGTCAGCTTTTGAGAAGTTCTTCACTGTGGTCTTTTTTATCTGGGGTGGGGGCGGGATGTGGACTTCCAGTGAGATTAGTTTATGATCTGATCTCACCAATGATGGGTATACTTCTGGTGTTGAACATTGTGACCCCATGTTTGTGATGATGAGATCTAGTATGTTTTCTCCTCTTGTGGGGATGGTGACTAGCTGTTCCATGGCATTTGAGTTTATGAACTCTAGGAACCTTTGGGCTAGAGTGTTGGGGCTTGAGTAGTGATCCCAGTCTATATTTGGATAGTTGAAATCACCCAGTATGATGGTGTTTGGAGATACATTTATCCCCTCCAGTGTTTTCAGGAAAGCTGTGTGAGGTTCCTGAGTTTGAGAGGGTGGCCTGTAACATGCTACAAACTGCAGAGCAGTCTTACTGAGAGAAGTACAAGGAAAAGGAGCTCAGTAAAAATAGCATTTGAAATAACTGGAACTGAATTAAAGATAGCATCTTTTCTGATAACTAAATATTTTAGTGCATTTACTAGAACAGTGTATACATTATTTTTATTTAAAGATAAACAGTGGACATTTTCTGAAAGCATACAAGTTGTTTTTTCACATCTGGGAGTGAGATAAGGGTAAAACAAGAACAGATAGCAATTAATGTAAGAGCACAGGCTATAACATGCATCTTAGCATGGATAACCTTAATTTTAGGTCACTTAATGCCTGTGGGTGCAGCTGTCAATTTGAAACAATTGTTCCTATCGGTAGGAGTAAACTTCATTTATAGAAGATGTAAATAATTAGTGTTTGTTTTAAGTTACTAGGTTCTAGAGTGTTCTAGTAGTGTTTTTCTTATTTTTTTAGTGTTTTCATTAAAAAGGGCTTTGTAAAATGTGGCATAGGTTCAAATGGTGATGACAGGAAAAACTGTATAAAGGATCAACCTGTCAAACATCACTGAGTGCATGTACCACAAATGTTGGAAACTGACTTTTAAAAAAAGCTGTCATAATTAATAGGTGGGAATAACAACATCATATCATAATGACTGCACTAAACATATTATTTTGGAATGTGAATGGCCTCACAGGTATAGACAAAATGGTAAGAGTACTGAATTATATTAAGAAATGCTACAGGAGACACATTTGGAAAGAACTGAGCATCTGAATTTGATAAAGAAAGGATTTCAGGATGGATATTCAGCAGAATGTCAGGGACAAAGGAAAAGAGGAGTCCTTACGCTAAATACTAGAGGAGTACCAATAATGATAGAAGAGGGGAACAAATTATAGTAATGCTATATTTGTGGTAGTAAGGGGATACTGGCAAGGGGGGTATGCTGGCATGTATTTATATTCTAAGAAAAAGTGCTATTATGGGCCTTAAGAAATGTTTGGGAGAATTAGGTTTCATCAGAGAATATTACTTATAGGTGGGGACAAGAACTTGATTTGCAACAATGAGGAAGTATCTAGAGGACCTAGAAGGGAAAATAAAACAAAATAGGGTCAATTTCTGAAGAAAGTTAGGAAAATATTTGGTGTAGAAGATGCGAATTTGGTGGAAGGAGCTTAGAAAATTTGCATATTATTTCCCAAGGTAGAGTAACTTGGCTGTTCTAGACAGAAATTATATTTCACATGATCATGTGCATTTAATTGAAAGCTTTGACACACATCTGATAAGTATTTTAGATCATGCGCCAATAACAACCAAGATAAAAATGCAGGGTAATGAAATAAAAATTAAACACTGGCACTTCCCCACCTATTTTTTTAAAAAGAGAAGGATTTAAGGAATGGGTAGTGGAAATTATTCGAGAGTTATTTGGGGCATTAGAAGTTTCTTCAGAAGTTATAGCTAGTGAGTGGGATAAAATGAAAATGGAGTTTAAAAATAGGGTAGAAATAAAAAAGAGATCTGGTTAAGAAATAATGAGTATTATTTAGAGGGGCTGGCAAAGGTTAAAGTATTGCAGAATAGGTTATTCTCATAGAACAAGAATAGGCACAACTGCTGAGTGCTAAAGAGAAAATAGGGAGTATCTGGATAATTTGCATGAGCTTAGAAAGACTGTTGATAAGCAACGTTTTTTTCATAATAACTCCACAGCACAAAAAGTCTTAGCATACCAACTTAGGCAACAGAAAGTAGAAAGGGTTATTACCAAATTTAGGGAGCCTATAACAAGAAAAATAACCAGAGATCATATAGAAGGTATTAGAAATATTTCAGAAATTTTATGAAAATTTTTATAAAGCAAAGGAATATGGAAATCAAGAAAAAGCACAAATGGAAATATTTATGAAAGACTTAAGTATGCCAAGGTTAGAGGTAGAGGAACTGAACAATTAACAGCTAAGATAGGTGGAGATGACATAAAAATGGTGGTGTATAATCAATCTGCAAGAAAGTCTCCAGGAATATATGGCATTCTCATGGAACTTTGGGAGCTAGAAGGGAAAAAAGTGATAAGATCTGGAATATTTTGTTTTAACAGTATTTTAACAGGAGAAGCACCAACATCCTGGACGAAAGCTGCGGTGGCTCTAATACCTATATAGGGTAAACACCCATCAGGCCAAGCTTCATGTAGTCCCATTTCAATTTTAAACCATACTTATAAGGTGTTTATGCTATAACAGCTAAAACAATGGCAAAGATGTTACAAAAACTTTGATGGGAGGCAAACATAATGACCCAAAGGAAGCAGAATGTAAGAAAAGACAGCTGTTGTTGGCGGGTCATTATGCAGAGAAAGTATTCAACAGAGTAAGCTGCGATTTTATGAGCAGTATGATGGAAGCATTTGCACTCCCTGATACAATTTTATTAGGAGGATATATGAGGAATCAGAGGCAAAAAATTAAAGTGTGACAGTTCCTCTTTGATAAGTTGTGCCTGAACAGAGGAACCAGGTGTGGGCATCCTTTTTCCCCTTTGTTATTTGCTTTATATCCAGAGCCATTGGCAAAGAAAATTAGGGACTCCGAAATTCAGGGATATAATTGGTTTGGTAATTAAGAAAAGATGGCTTTATTTGCACCCAATATTATTTTTTACCTGATAAAGCCAGAAAAGGACATTTCAGTTTTATGGAACATTCCTAAGTAGTTTCATTTTTTTTTTCAGGATATAAAATGAATGAAGTCAAAACAAAAGCTATAGCTGTGAATTATGTACCCACACGAGTTAGTTCAGCAATACCTGTGTTTATGGAAAACATGACAAAATTAATTACTTAGGAGTGTGGGTTAAATGATTCTGTTATGGCAGCTAAGGATATATGGAAAACACTAAACAAATGATAATACAAAAACTGAGCAACTGGAAGCTCTGTTGTATGGATATGGATAGCAAGATACAGGCAGTGAACATGTTTTTAGTCCCTTTGGTTTTATATACAGGTCAGGTATCTTTTTATTAACCAGAGGAGAAGTTATGAACAATAATTAATAAAGGGTTGACGGATTTTATCTGGGAGGGGAAAGAGCGCAAGAGTTAAGTGGAATAAATTGATCCTTCCAATAGAACAAGGTGGTTTGAGATTACCTGATTTGAAGGGTTATTTTAGAGCTAAACAGTTGAGTCATATACATAACGTAAGCAGAAAGCTGGAATTCAAAGTGGAAAGAGATGATGATGAAGCGGGGGGGGGGGTTCAAGACATAAGGGGAGAGTGGTATTTTGGATGGGGCTCCTTTAGGACAATAACAACAGCCATACAGGATACTATATTCATAAAGTAGCAGAAAGTATTCTAATAACTAAGCCAATGTGAGAATGGAGAAAGGAGATCCTGCTGATAAGGATGATTGCAAATAGGGGTACAGAGAATAGGCAAGAGGGGGGTGAAATTTATTGGCAAAAAATGGGAAAGGAACCAAGATGTTGAGAGCAAATAACTAGGGAGGAAAAGGTAACAGAATGGGAAGAGGCCAAGTAGACATTATGACTACATGGCAGAGACTGCTTTCCCTGTCAGGGATTGATTTCAGAGTATAGGCAAAGATAAAGGGATAGGAGAATATTAAGTAGAAGACCTGCTCTGCTAGAGCTTTTAATTTAGTTGAATCTAGAATAGAAGCTGCTGTTAAAAAAGGGATATTTGGTAGGGCATATGAAATAGTGTATGATAACTATAGGAGTCAATCAGAGGAGGATAGAAAAGATTGGGAAGAAAGACTAGACAAGCAATTCACAAGGAAACAATGGGAGGACATATGCATGGGTCCCAAATAAGCGACAAAGTCTAGAATATTCAGAATACACTTCCATTTGCTTGGAAGTGTCTGCATAGATATTTTTATACCCCAAGCAGTCTACAAAAATATTTTTTCTTCAGGTAGATGGCAAATGTTGGATGTGTGAAGTGGAAGAAAGAGGTAACTGGGAACATATGTTTTGGAAGTATAATGACCTGGCAGATTTTAAAAAATTCCAGCAAAGTACTCTGTCAGAAATATTGAGTGAGCAAATGGCTGTAACTACGGAAACTATTTTTTGAGCTAGGATACATGATCAGAATTGTTTAAGCATAATAAGACCTTGTTATAATTCAGATGGCTGCCAAAAAGTGATTACTCGAAAATGTTAATCAATTTCAAAATAAAATATATTTGAAATAACGAATAACAGAGATAGAAGAACTGGACATGTGATCTTTAGAAAAGGGTAGGAGCAAATTACATTGAAAAAAATGAAAATTGTGGGAACAATACATAAGAATAATGTTTTGGAGAAGGAGCAAGCTTTAATGGAAGGCAGCGAATGAGCAATTTATGTAACGCAGGATTGATGACAGTTGCATAAAGGAATGTGTATGATGTATAATGTTTGTAACTGTGAATATTTTAACATGATTTTCTTTCTTTTATATAAATGTATGTTTTCCTGTGTCTAAATTGATAATTCTATAAATGTGTTAAACAGGATAATGCAAACACATTTTAAAAGGGAAATACAGCAAACAATTTTAATTACAAAATAATTTGGGCTGATTTATCAAAAAAGCTATTAGGGCTATCTATAATAGGCAAAAGGGAAGCCTTGTTTCGTAAATGAGTATGCTTGCCTTGTTTTGAAACTAGATAGTCACTATTCTTGGTTTTAATAATCTGAGTGGCTAAGCTGTGATTAATCACATTTTTGTGCATGTCTCATGCATAAACCAGTCAATTGTGCCTGAGCCAACCTACGTAATGCAAGCCTTCTATTTTTTTCTCACAAAGTGAAACTAAAGAGTCTGCTCGGTCATCCTTGATCAAATAATGAGGGCTACAAATATTCAGCTTCTCACTCTCAGTTTATTTTTTTCAACATTCAGAAGAATGATACCATTTTGTTAGTATACTCAGGATTCCTGTTTATGTATTATAGTGGAACAGGGATTTTTTTTTTTTTTTGCATAAAATACTCTGTTATTTCCCCTTGGGTTATCTGCAAGCTGGTCCATTATTCTGCAATGACTTTCACATTCTATTTAAAACCTATTCCTCTGGCTCTTGTGAGTGTGCATGTGTATACAGTGTGTGTGTGTGTGTGTGTGTGTGTGTGTCTATTATAGTGTTCTATTTTTTTCAGTAAGCAGCGTGTCAAGTCTACACATTTAAGACTGAGGATGACAGATATTTTCTCTTAATGTCATCCTGAAGTCTATATATGGAGCCTTATTTGCTACTCAGAATGTTAGTAGAATTAACAAAGCTTTGGGTATGTTTAATTTTCATTGCATCCCCCACACCAGATAGTATGTATTAGATTCTGTTGACAAAAAGGATTTCTGACTTGCAAATATACTAACAAAGTTCTGGCTGTGAGTGAAAATGTGAGTGAAAACACTGTAGCACTCATACTTAAGGTTCACTGCAGTAAAGGATTTTGGTTGGTGAAAGTGTATTGCCTTAGAACTGTTCCTTTATTGCTCACAGATAATTTTGTTTATAGATATATATATGTATATATATATGTATATATACACACACTATATATATATATATATATATATATATATATATATATATATATATATATATATATATGTATATATATATATATATATATATATATACATATAGGATGTTCATTGTGCATACAGCTGCAGTCATAACAGATGGGTTCTCCTGCCATCAGGCGGGTTCTCGGTCGGCCGAATTCCAAAGTCTAGGTCCAGCGTCGGTTGTCGTCACTTCTTCCCTGACGTCAGTGCAACAGGGGTATAAAGGAACCAGCCGACGCCATTTTCTTCAGTCTTTCTTGCCGCGCGGTGCCCGAAGCAGAAGCAGTTCGCAAGTGCTGGTCGGCCAGCTCCTGAGATTACGAAAATTTGGAAACCGAAGTCTTCTTAAAAGCTAAGTACCCCGTTGGGGAACCTTTTCTTGCCTCAGACCGATGTCAGACAAAGTTAATAATTGTATTTCTTGTGGGAAGCAAATACCGCATAAGGATTTCCATTCCCTCTGTATACCTTGTTTAGGCCCAGACCACGATGTCTCGGTCTGTCGCTTTTGTGCTACATTCAACAAACACACTATTAAGCGTCGGGCGGAGTTCACCCAGCATTATTTTGGGAAAGCATTTAACTATACTATGTCGTCGGATACTCAGACTCCGGTTTTGTCTAAAAAACACAAAGACAAGGACCGACACACGAGGTCCGCTGCCTCTACCGACACCACGCCAAAGCCGACTACACGTGGTCCAGTTCTCAGCGAGGCAACTACGCAGCCCCTGACTACTAACGACCTGTCTTTGACGGTGTTTCCTGTGCCACACCCTGACTACAGATACCGAAGCCACTCTTGGCGTTGAAACTCAGAATGTGGACAGGTCCACCTCCACTCAAGGTGTCTTCAGACCTTCCTCTTCTTTCTCCATCAAGGCTTTCACAAAGTCTAAAGCAACCATGCACTCAAAGAGACCAGCTACACAGGGCCCATCTCCAGGCCCCATGCCTAAGAAACAGATGCTTAAAATGGCTGAGGATTTAATTACTCTTATCAGAGGTTCTCAGCCCCCTCCGGACAAAAGGCCTAGAGTGGAGGAAGATTCCCCCTCCTCTGATAAGGGCTCCATTATTTCAGAGCACTCTGATGATCAGGAACATTCTTACTCCCCTTTTGAAGACTCTGATGCGGAGGAGTCCATCTCTTCTGTATCCCCCCCTGAGGATTACTCATTTGGGGAAACTTTGCATACCTTAAGGGAACACTTCCACTGGGAAGGCCAGGATTATTCAGATTCCAAGAAAAGGCTCAGGGAATTTTTCTTGCTTCCTCAGCACAGGCCTCTGGCTATACCTCCTGTCTTGGACATCCTAGATGATGTTTACTCGGAGGCCTGCCTTAACCCGGACTCTCTACCTCCAGCTCCAGTTAAGCCTGACAGGTACTACAGGGTCCCTGACTCACACCAATTTCTATACAAAAGCCATGCTGCTGACCCAGAAACCATCTCACAGGGCCCCAAGGGAGTTAAGGCCTCCATTGCTAAAAATCCATTGCCTTCTGAGAGAGATTCCAGATCCTTAGAAAGGTGGGGAAAAAAGGTATATACCTCAGCTACCTTATCCATGAGGGCCTTAAACTGTCAGTTTCATATGCTAAAATACCAACAGTTTTTGTTATCACAATTGAAAAGTAAAATGTCGCAACCTGAACAACCAGACTTGAAGGGGTTGCAGGATTTGATGCATAGTGCAGAACAAGTGGGTAAGCATACCTTACAATGTGGTTTTGATGCTCTAGAGGCCTCATGTAGAGCTGCTGTTACAGGATCAGTCATACGTAGGCATGCCTGGCTCAAGGAACAAGCCTTGCCTGATCATGTCAAAGCTAAATTACTAGACGTCCCTCTTCAAAAGGATGTACTATTTGGTGCAAATGCTGAGGAGGTATTAAGGAAAATGGAGGAAAAGGTTAAATCAATGCAAACTGTGAAAGAATTTCTACAGGTTCAACCCCCACATTTTAGTAGAAATTGGCCTTCCAAAAACTGGTCCTTTCCTGCCACAGACAGACCCCAAAGAGGCAGATACAGGCACCCGAGGGGCAGAGGACAATCCCAAGGATCGTATAGAGGCAGACAATGGCAAGCTCCTACACAAAGAGGTGGTGAAGACAACTCGCAATCTTTCAGAAAGCAAACCCAATGACTTTCCCCTTTGCATGCCAACCAGGTCGCAAATGGCAGCCCCCTTAGGAGGAAAGCTGGCATTATTTTCAAAAAATTGGCATAATGTCACAAAGGACAAATGGATCCTGGAAATTATAAACAGAGGCTACAAATTCCATTTTCACACCCTTCCAAAAATGAGAGGCATGCCAAACCTGCCACACAATCAAAGGGCAGAGGCACAAAGGCAAATTACAGATCTCATAAACATGAAAGCTATTCAAGAGGTACCTACATCGAACAAGGTCAAGAGTTTTATTCCAGGCTATTTCTGATGCCAAGGAAGGGAAAAGATTGGAGACCTATTTTGGATCTATCCATCCTAAACACATTTCTACTCGTACCAAAATTCAAGATGCTCACTCTACAGCAACTTCTTCCCATGCTGGGCAAGGAGTCTTGGCTGGTAACATTGGACCTCAAGGAGGCATACCTGCATGTCCCAATCAGACAAAATTGCAGAAGGTACCTCAGATTTCTTGCAGGTTCAACCCATTATCAATTCTCTGCATTGCCCTTTGGCTTATCTACTGCGCCCAGAGTATTCACAAAATGCCTGGCATCAGTAATTGCCTACTGTAGACTTCAAGGGATACAAATATATCCCTATTTGGACGACTGCCTGATCCAAGTGGACAGCAAGCACATTCTTCTGAAACATCTGGCTTATGTAATAATGTTATTGAATTCTCTGGGATACACAGTCAACAAAAAGAAGTCAAGGCTAATACCCTCTCGGAAGATAATTTTCCTGGGTGCCAATTTGGACCTAAACACCCAGATGGCCTACCTCATGACAGAGAAGCAGGGGCAACTAATTCAATACTTCATAACACTAGCAAATTGCACCAGGCTGACTGCAAGGAAAATCCTGGGATTCATGGCATCTTGCATCTTACTAATCCCATGTGCAAAGCTGCATATGAGGAAACTACAATGGTACCTGAAAAACATATGGTCTCAACACAGCCACAGTTTGGAAACAATAATACCACTAATTCCATGTCTGCAAAAGGAATTTCTGTGGTGGGCTCAAGCATGTCAAACAAACACAGGTCTTCCATTCAGCAAGCCTCAAGCAAATCAAGTCATCCCAACAGACACCTCGGACTATGCCTGGGGGGCGCACATGACAGATCGGTGCATTCAGGGCAAGTGGTCCCAAAAAGAAAAGCACATTCACATCAATCAAAAAGAAATGCTAGCAGTAATAAATGCTATTATAGCTTTCAAGGACCTTCTACAACCAGGTCAACTATTGATAAGAACGGACAACACCACAGTTATGTGGTACATAAACAAGCAGGGAGGAACACATTCTTACCCCTATGCAGACTGGCCATGTCACTTTGGAACATGGCCATGGACTTACAAATGGAACTACAAGCACAGTACTTGCTAGGCAAGGAAAACACGCTGGCAGACAACCTAAGCAGGAATATGACAGACCCACACGAATGGAAGTTGCATCCAAAAGTTTTTACAGAAATAATCCAAGAATGGGGAAGGCCAGACATAGATCTCTTTGCCTCCCACAAAAATCATCAATTGACAAAATTCTGCTCAAGGATCTTCCATCCAAAGGCCTGGAGAGTGGACGCTCTCTCTTTCAGTTGGACATCAATGACAGTTTATGCCTTCCCACCTCTTCCTCTACTGCCCAAAGTTCTATTGAAGACCAGAGCAGACAGACCAAAGATGATCCTCATTGCTCCAGACTGGCCAAGGCAACACTGGTACCCACTCCTGAGGAGCCTGACGCATTCCCCACCATGGACCCTGCCTCTAATGCCTCTTCTTCTGACTCAGCACAGCTTCAAAACTCTTCACAGTCAGCTAAAACACTCAATCTAGCCGCATGGAAGATTCCTTAGCATCACAGCAGGCCCTACTCTCCAAGGAGGTGCAGGATGTCATTTTGGAGGCCAGAAGGCCATCAACTAGAAAAGCTTACTCCGTAAAATGGAAACGTTTTTGTGTCTGGAATGAGAAAAAGGGCCAGGACCCTGGAAAACTGAATTTACCTCAAATACTACAATACTTGGCTGAACTGCTAAACAGTGGACTTTCTTTCTCCTCCATCAAAATCCATGCCTCAGCCATTTCTGCAGAATACAACACTGATCCACCTTTATTCTCTCACCCTCTCTTAAGACAGTTCCTCAGAGGGGCTAAGAATTTAAGACCTCCAAGGAAACAACCAATACCTGCTTGGGATCTTAATTTCATTCTGGAAAAACTGACCTTGCCTCCTTTTGAGCCAGCTGCCTCATCAGATTTGCAACATTTGTCCTGGAAAACAGCTTTCCTTCTGGCTATCACCTCAGCTCATAGAGTTTCAGAACTACAGTCTCTCATGGCTGTCCAGCCTTTTATCATGTTCCATCAGGACAGAGTTTCCTTACGAACCAACCCGTCCTTTATGCCTAAAGTGGTATCCAGGGTAGCTTTAAATCAGGCCATACATTTACCTACTTTTTATCCTAATCCTCAAAACAAAGGGGAGAGATTACTATATTCCTTGGACATCCACAGACAACTGCGTTATTATTTGGACAGAACAAAGCCTTTCAGAAAATCAGAACAGCTCTTTGTGGCCTATGCGGTAGGAGCTCAAGGAAAGCCAATTTCCAAACAGACAATCTCAAAATGGATAGCCCACTGCATACACTTTTGCTATTCCTTTCATGGCAAAACTGTACCTACAGGCATTAGAACTCATTCCACTAGGGCCACAGCCACCTCTGCAGCCTTCCTCAGAGGAGTTCCTACCAAGGATATTTTGGAAGCAGCCACTTGGAGTTCTGTGCATACCTTCTCCAAGCACTACAACCTACCATTATACTCCAAATCTAGAGCAGGCTTTGCCACTGCAGTCTTGCAGGGCATTTTGGCTCCTCCTAGTTCCACCTAGTGCCTGCCACCCCTTTCTTAGCTTTGGGATTCTACCCATCTGTTATGACTGCAGCTGTATGCACGATGAACATAGTACAGTTTTGTACCTACCATAAATGTAGATGTTTGAGTGCTAATACAGCTGCAGTCCAGGTTTCCCTCCCTCCTTCCCCTCTTGGGACAGGCCTATAGGCTAGCACATCCTCATACAACCTGATTGTGGTATTCATTTATGATGTATTTGCTTGCAACTACTGTATTTTGATTATATTGCACTGCATTATTACACAAATATATGTATTGCCTTCCTTCTGGGGGCACCTGACATCTGGGGCAAGAAAAACTGAAGAAAATGGCGTCGGTTGGTTCCTTTATACCCCTGTCGCACTGACGTCAGGGAAGAAGTGACGACAACTGACGCCGGACCTAGACTTTGGAATTCGGCCGACCGAGGACCTGCCTGACGGCAGGAGTACTCATCTGTTATGACTGCAGCTGTATTAGTACTCGAACATCTACATTTATGGTAGGTACAAAACTGTACTTTCTCGGCCCTAGGGCCTATACAAGTCTAGCCATAACAATTTCCTGGCTATTTCTTCCCACATTATTTACTTTCCTGGACCCCTGTCTAGAAGGTCGACTGACGTGATCCTCGGGGTGAATTTCCTATCTCCCATCCAGTCGTCAAGGTTCTTTTTGAAGATGGCCAAAGAGGCACTCTGCTTGACATGTATGGGCAGTCTATTCCAAAGTCTGGGGAGTCTCTGGGTCAGGAACCTATCCCTTGAGCATGTTTTGTTCATTGTGATGACAAGGTTTAGATCCCTGGAGCGTGTGGCTCTGAAGGATTGAGATTTCTTTAAGTGTAGCATGTCCAAGAGCTCTGGGTTTGACATGGCCTTGTAGGTCTACTTTTCTTCATTGGAGCACCATTATTTCAAAAAAGAAAAGTATGAACCCAATTACACGAAAGTGTGCTTAAACAAAAGTGGACTTTTATGAATACTGGTTCACTAAACCAATAATAAAAACAAAAAAGGAAACACTGCGGCACCAAAATACACTACAGTGGGATAAAGGAATATGCCTGTTTCCCCACTGTAGTGCAATCTCAGAGCTCTATTTAAAGTAGCGGGGTGTGGGGTGAAGGAGGGCTAGCCCCCCCTGCAAAACTGCCTTTGTAGTGTTTTTTTTTTTTTTATTATGGGTTCGGTGAACCGGTATTTGCAATCGAGTGAGCAAACGACCAGAATCCAAATGGCTGGGCATACTTACGCGAAAGTGCTTTTCACTGAAGAAGCACTTTTGCATAAGTATGCCTGTTGCTGAGGCTATACTACGGTGCGGGTAAGGGGAAATTTCCCTTTTCCCCACTGTAGTGTAGGCTCAGAGGGAGAATATTAAAGAGGGGGGTGTGGGGGGCACAGCCCCCCCACATGGGGGGTGCAGGGGGGAGTAATTATGTTTGATAGGCATACTCTCGGTAGAAGACTTGTTAACTAAAAAATACTCAAGAAAATCTCTTTCATGTGAACAGTACATAAGGAATAATGAGTCTAATCCAAATGGTCACTGTCTAAATTGTCTTAAGTTGGCAGAACTGCTTAGATAAGCCTATTAACTCTATGAAATAATGGTAAAGCCTTGCATATAGTATCAGAATTTGTATAACATTGGAAAGAAGAACTGGTGTTATATACTTTAGACCTATAGTAGGTAACAAATGAAAGTCAGAGGAATCAGGAGCAATTTCCAAAAGAAATAGCGGGAGGCAAACATGTAATCAAAAATAAACACAAGACAGAAACAGGGGTTTCCTATGTTGAAGGAAATAATATATTTCAAGAATAAGTGGATTCTTCAGATGATAATAATATAACTGATTTATTAGTGTCTGAAACAGCTAATAATTTAAATCCATTAAAGAAAATTAAACTTGGTAATCAAACCTAGAAGATGCAGTCCAATGAGAAGCAAATACTTTGGCTGTATCTATTAATGAATTGGATACTATACAATTAATTACATGTTATCAAAATCCAAGAATGGACCCAGTTAAGCAATGAGAGTTCACACATAACACAAGCACTCGGGTCACTCCACGGCAAGTACAAGTATGACACAGTCATTGTCCATGCTGGTGTGAACGACCTGAGACGTACCTCCCTGGACTACATGAAAAGAGACATAGAGGAGCTCTCTGATTATGTAGCCCAGGCAGGTATGACCCTGACCCTGAGCAGTATCCTTCCTTCACCAAGAATGATGCCACAATATAGTGACAAGATGATCAGCTTTAACAATTGGCTTAATTTCTGGTGTCATTCAAAGGGGATCCAGTGCCTGTCTGCCTGGGATGACATGCTCGACAAGCCACGCTGCTTCGCAAGGGATGGCTTGCACCTGTCACCCCTGAGATTCCGGATATTGGCTAAGGCTCTTGCCACCCCCATAGTGCCTTTTTTAGGCAAGGCTCAAATTCTAAACCTACCACCCTAGAAAACAAAAACGTGAAGAAACTAAGGGTAATGCTGCTCAATGCCAGAAGTCTAAATCTCAAAATGCACGCACTCGAGGCCCTTCTCAGTATGGAGAACATCAATGTCTGTGCTGTGACTGAAACCTGGTTCAAGGCTCCTGAGAGCACCCCAGCACTATCAGGTTTCATCTCATATCATGCGTTCCAGCCCCAAAACCGGACCACACCACAAAAGGAGGGGGTGTATCCATATTCATCAAGGATACCCACACCTCCAGGTTGGTGGCTACGCCTGAAGCATCGGAAACCATCCAGGTGCAATTAACCATAGGCAAAACTGCTCTACAATTTGTAGCATGCTACAGGCCACCCTCTCAAACTCAGGAAACCCACACAGCCTTCCTGAAGACACTGGAGGGTATAAATGTATCACCAAACACCATCATATTGGGTGACTTCAACTACCGAATATAGACTGGGAACATTACTCAAGCCCAAACTTTCTAGCCCAAAGGTTCCTGGAGTTCATAAATTCAAATGCCATGGAACAACTAGTCACCGTCCCCACAAGAGGAGAAAATATACTAGATCTTATCATCACGAACATGGGGACAAAATGCTCCACACCGAAGTATATCCCTCATTGGTGAGATCAGATCATAAACTAATCTCACTAGAAATCCACATCCGCCCCACCCCAAACAAAAACACCACAGTGAAGAACTTCTCTAAAGCAAACTTCACACTACTCAAGACAGGTGTGGTATCCTTCAAGGCCCCCGAGCCAATGGAAACCACAACCCAAGCTGCGGAAGCCCTTACAAATGCCTTCTATGAACACCTTCAGGACTGCATGGATCAGGCAATCCCAAATAAAACCAAGACTCTTTCCACCAAGGGCAAACGTCCAGTCTGGTGGACCCCAGCCATAAACAAACTTTACAATAAGAGGAGAAAGCTATTACATGATAGAGCAAAATCTCAAAAAGGGAAGGCATCTTTGATCAGCACTAGCAAGAAACTACGATCCCTCATAAAATCATCCAAGGCCAACTTTGAGAGAAAAATTGCCATAGATTCAAAAGATAATCATAAGGCCTTCTTCACCTATGTCAGAAACCTGGGTGGAAACTCCCAGATATGCTCAGAAGTCCAAAATGATACAAAAATCACTGAACCCACAGACATTGCCAACATACTGGCAGACAGGTTCAGCGCAAACTTCACCCCCCTCTCCCCCCCAAAAGGAGAGATAACTATCCCAACTGAGAGTAGCCTCCCAGACATCTCAAATGCGCAGGTGAAAGCTGCTCTCTCTAAAGCTAAAAACACAGCATCAATGGGACCGGATGGGGTCCCCGGCTGTGTGCTACATGAACTCAATGAAGAACTAAACCCGCACATAAGGCAGCTGTTTAATCTTAGCCTCACCACAGGATATGTGCCCAAGGAGTGGCGTACGGCAACTGTGGTCCCACTCCACAAAGGCGGTGCCTCTACGGACCCTGGTAATTACCGCCCCATAAGCTTAACAAGCCTGGTCTGAAAAGCTATGGAGAGGATCATAATGGAACTCATAAACAAGGACATAGGGGACTTGCAGACCTTGGACCCAACCCAGTTTGGCTTTGTCAAGGGCAGATCTTGCCTTTTGAACTTGGTCGACTTCTTCGAAACAGTCACCAAGGCCATTGATGAGGGAAAGGCAGTCCATACAGCCTACCTTGACCTTGCAAAAGCTTTCGACACAATACCCCACTCGGGTATTATAGAGAAACTTACCAGCTTAAATGTAAACCCATATGTCACAAGATGGGTTGCAAACTGGCTAAAGGACAGAACCCACAGGGTTAGAGTTGCTGGAGCCATGTCAGACTCCAAGCTGGTTACAAGTGGAGTCCCACAGGGCTCAGTCCTTGGCCCCCTATTGTTCGGCATCTACTTCTCAGAAGTACAGGCAAACATAGGAGGACTATGGCTGACAAAGTTTGCGGATGACTGCAAACTGGGTGCCATAGTGGATAGTACATCGGACACAGACATCCTTCAGAGGGGTCTCACGGAAACTGATAGCTGGTGCCAGAGCCATGGCCTGAAGTTAAATGCAAAAAAGTGTATAGTCATACCCTTCGGGAAAAACAAGGTAACCCCAAGCTACCATATAGGTGGCAACCCACTAAGCACAGAAGAGGTTATCAGGGACCTGGGGACCCAGGTTGACAGTGGCCTCTCGTTTGACGCTCACGTTGCTAAAGTGGTTCGAAAGACCTTCTACATTACCCACCTGATCATGAAGGGATTCACATCCAGATCAAGTGAGGTCATTGTTCCCCTGTACTCTTCACTTATCAGACCAATGATCGAGTACAATGCCCCATTCGGGATGTATCTCACCCGACACCTGCAGCAATTGGAGAGACCCCAAAAGTTCCTCACCAAAAGGATAAAGGGACTCCAAAACCTGTTATATGCTGCCAGACTGAAGAAACTCCAACTCTATTCAGTTGCATACCGTCTGCTCAGAGGTGACCTGTGCCTGACATACAAGGCCATGACCAACCCGGAATTAATGGACATGCTCCACCTCAAAAAATCCAAATCCACCAAAACCACTAGAGCAAGAGACTTAAACCTTAGCACAGATTTAAATAGGACGTGCTGGAGGGATAGATTTATCACCCAGAGACTCCCCATGCTGTGGAATAAAATCCCGGTCCATGTGAGGCAGAGCACCTCGCTGGCTCTGTTCACAAGAAATCTTGACCTGTGGATGGGAGATCGTAGGTTTACCCCAGGAATCATCTCTGTGTCACTACTGGACAGAGGCACAACAAACTAATGGGCACAGTATTTCTAACATAAGGGGCGGCGTAAGCCACATAACTTTGGGCTAGGCTTATAAATGCCCTAGGGCAGTTAGCCTAGTATAAACCTATGAACCTATGAACATCATATGGATAAGAGTCTTGAACAGAGAAAACATTTATTAACAAGGGATTTTAACTACCCCAATATGAACTGGAAGGAAAGTATTACTGACTTGCAATTTGCTAAATAGTTTATATGCATTATCACTTTTCACAGCTTTGCTCAGTTAGTGGAAGAAAACACTAGAGGAGAAAATGTATTAGATTCTGTTGCCACCAACAATGAGAATCTAGGGGTCCTGATTCCAAAATACCTCCTCTCAGTGTAAGCCTGAGTGTGTAAGCCTGCTTCTAGATAGGCCTTACACCGTAGTTAGTCACTTACACTGAAAGCAAGTCTTTTAGAATCAGGGCAGACTTACACTGAATGCAACTCTTTTTTGGAACGTAGCCCTAGCTGTTAACATTAAAGTTTGTTCACTGTGAGTTAAGTCAGATCATAATTCTGCTATTTTTGACCTCACAGACTAAAAGCCTACACATTGTTGTGTCTTTCGGCTTTTCCCGGTTAGGGGTCGCCACAGCGGAACTCTGGTCCGCTAATGATTCGCAGTGGATTTTTACATGCTGAGTGGCCAGCCCTGACACACAACGCAGAGATGGATAACTGGTGCCAGAGCCATGGTCTAAAGCTAAATGCCAAAAAGTGTATAGTCATACCCTTTGGCAAAAACAATGTGCCCACAAATTACCACATAGGTGGTAACCCATTAAGTACAGAGAAAGTAATTAGGGATCTGGGGACCCAAGTTGATAGCAATCACTCCTTTGACAACCACATTGCCAAAGTGGTTAGAAAGACCTTCTACATAGCCCACCTCATCATGAAAGGATTCACATCTAGATCAAGAGAGGTAATCGTGCCACTTTATTCATCCCTCATCAGGCCCATCATAGAATACAATGCCCCCTTTGGGATGTACCTTACCCGACACCTGCAGCAATTAGAAAGACCCCAAAAGTGCCTCACCAGGAGGATCAAGGGACTCAAACAGATGCCATATGCTGCTCGGTTAAAAAACTCCAGCTCTACTCAGTTGAATACCGCCTACTTCGAGGCGATCTATGCCTGACATATAAAGCTATGTCCAACCCAGAATTAATGGACATGCTCCACCTCAGTAAATCTAAATCCCTTAGAGCCATGTGCTCAAGGGACTTGAACCTCAGCACAGAAATAAATAGAACATGCTGGAGGGACAGATTCATAACCCAGAGGCTCCCTTCGCTCTGGAATAGAATTCCAATTCATGTTAGGCAGAGCACCTCACTGACTCTCTTCAAGAAGAATCTTGATGAGTGGATGGGGGATCGTAGGTTTGTCCCAGGGATTACTTCCGTGTCACTATTAGACAGAGGCACAGTAAACTAAACTTTAAAAAGGGCACAGTATACTCAAATCAAGGGGTGGCGTAAGCCAAACACAATCGGGCTAGGCTTATAAATGCCCCAGGGCAGATAGCCTAGTATGAACCTATGAAGTCCCCCTGCACACCCACACCCCTGCAAATTATATATTCCAACTCCGAGATCGCACTACAGTGAGGAAAAGGATAAATTTCCCAGTTTGCACTGTACTGCGATCTCTATTCATAACATCAACCACGTATCAGTGAATACACAGTGGTATTCACTGCAATGATCACTTGCAGAATTGAAAGTCTTCAGTACGGGAATCAGCCAACTGACGTTTGATATTCCCTTTGTCGCCACACCTTCATTTTTCATTTTGATAGTAAACTATATTTTATATATATATATATATATATATATATATATATATATATATATATATATATATATATATATATATATATATATATATCAACATGAAAACACCATCTTTTTCAGTCCATCACTGTAATCAACCTTTATTTTTTTTCAAATCCAAAAGTACCGCTGCATTTAAGTTGTATAACAGTACCAACCACACACTACATCTTCAGTAAGTATGCACAATATCTACACTTAGTAAAAAAAATAAAAATATCATCAGCCTCATCAGCACCCATGTCTGCTTCTTTCTGATTACACGTAAACAGTATGGTGTCATAATATAAAGCCACCAGATGATTAAACACATAAACCATTTTCATACATGCAGCTGTCCTAACCCTAACTTGTGCTTAAACTACTTTGCCATATCACTATTCATGAAACATGACCGAAATGACACCAGGATGCAACTTATTGGTATGAAATAAAACAACAATATTTTAGTCAAATACTTTTTTTATTTCTCTTTAAGGGAAACAGCAGCACATACATCCTAAATGTACATCCACAATGCTCATATGGGCCTCCTCTGCTTGCTTACATCATATTGCTTTGGCATCATCCCCTCTACCTGCACAGTCAATCATAAGTCTTTTTGGGGCAGTGCCACTGTGCAAGAAAGACAGTGTATTGGGCTGTATCCTCGACACCCATAGCAAGCTGAAGGGTGTAGTGTTTTCCCAATTGAAATCGCTCACTGTGGGGGCATTTGGTGTGTGAAAAGAAAGACTAAGCAGAAAAAAAAAAACAAGTCTGAAGTAAGTGTAGTTACTTACTAGTTCATTTTGGTGCTTGAGAGATTGCTGATGGGATCCTTGGGGGAAATTGCTTATACTTGGATGGACTACTGAAGGGATCTTTGTTGAGGGAATGATTTATTTTTGTGTCATTGGAGTGCTCAGAACTACTGAAGAGATTGTTGGTATCATTTGAGTTCTTGTGCATAAATGGACAAACTACTAAAAGCATCTTTGTGGGAAATTATTCATTTTGGTGTTTGTGCACACATGAACAATCTGCTGAAAGGACCTTTATGGGAAATGTTTCATTTTGGTGTCATTTGAGTGTGTGTACCTACATGGATAAACTACTGAAGTGATTGTTGGGGGAAATTATTCATTCTGATGTCAGTGAAATGCTTATGTTTACATGGACAAACTACTGAAGGGATCGCCATGACATTTAGAGAAAGAAAGCAAACAATGCAGGTATACTGCTTGATAGGCGGCAAAGCAGCAAAGCCAAGCATAATTTTAATGTATATTTTTCTTAAAACAAAGGCATGGTAACTCCTTCCTCTATGAGTCACTGAAATTTAAGTGCTGTTGCAGAGGGGTGCTCCTGTGCATCCCCAGTGTGGAATTGAGTCACCCACACCCTCCAAATTTATATTACTAGTGTCTTCTTGGTCATTGAAAAAAGTAACATATGCCTCTGCCTCTCATGAAAGCAGTGTCAGGGGCATAACTATCAACTTAGCACAAGAAATCTGGACAAAGGCTAAAATAATGAGGCCAAAGGCCCCAAAACAGGGACAGGTATTAAATATTGCTCTAATAAAGTTTAAACTTAGAAAGGTGCTAGAATAACAGGATTTGTATTAACATGCATTTTCTGAGGAAATGAAGTCTGAAATACAAACATCAGTTATTATTTAATGAGTTTCCGTCACTAATTTGCCAGAAAACCACACATTTTATGAGGTATTAATCTAGACATTCTGCACAAATTTGGAAAGTTGAGAGGTATGGTCAGGGATCAGTGCTAAGTATTCAAGACATGTTGGTTAATACTCTGAAAATCTGTTTTGTTGCCTGGATGAACTAAGCAGAAAAAAAAATCAAAAATGAGGCCTTACTGTACTCTGTGTTCTTAACAGGCTTTCTGAGGTATCTATTAGAGTACCTTGAAACAATCTAATAGATTGAACTGCCCAGAGTATTATGGTGTATGTCTGAGCTAGACATTGGTGCAGGGCGTTATAAACCTTTTTTCCTTTGGTGTTTTAGCAGCTGAAGAGTATCATAAAATAGGATAGGTATATGTAATGTAGTAAACAAATTGTTACTGGACTTGATATTTAGGATTATTACTTTAAAAAAATGTGTTATAATTTAAATGAAGCTAATTTTAGATCAGACACCTCATTTATTGATGACTACTAGCATGAGAATTGGATATATAATATCATGGTTTTGTGTAGTAACTAAAGAGGTGTGTGTGTGTGTGTGTGTGTGTGTGTGTGTGTGTGTGTGTGTGTGTGTGTGTCTAAGTTCACAGGCTAGTAAAAATACACTATCCGAGTTGACTTTACCCCATCTGGACAAGGCAGAAATACTCTTAACCAGGCTCAAATTAGGTAACAACAAAACTATTAACATAGTTACAGGCTATATCCCCCCAGGCAATAATATCCCCATCATGCAAAATCTACTACAATGGCTATCACAAACCCTGCCACAAGAAACTATTTTATTAGGGGACTTTAATATTGACTGGATTACTTGCTCATCCCAGGCTCCCACTAATCATATCAACCTACTTACCTTCTCTCAACTAATCAAAGAACCCACCCGAGTCAACAAAAATAGTCAAAGAGAATCAGTTTTAGATTGGATTCTACTAAATAAAATACCTCCCTCATACTTAGCAGGTACCCTTCCTGACTCACTAAGTGACCATCAAACTACCTTCCTACACAAATATAACACCCACCACCCTCAAACCCCTATACTCCAAACAATAAGAAACAAAAAACACTTCAACTTATCAAACTTCTTACAAGACCTACAGCTCTACAACTGGACGCAACTGTATTATCTACCCCTAGACGAAGCTATCAAACACTTCAACTCTACCTTCCTAGAGATACTAAACAGGCATGCCCCTCCAAGAACTACCAGAATTAAATCCAAAAACAGTTCCATGGCTATCACGGGAAACAAGGCAAAAAATAAAAGAAAGGAATACAGCCTGGACAGCCTGGAGGTCCAACAAAAATCCAGGAACACGGCAAGCATACCAACAAATAAGAAATCTTACTAAGAAACTAGTAATGCAAGATAAAAGAAATTACTTTATCGCCCATCAAACCCAACATTCAAACAATCCAAAAAAATTCTGGGCAAGCTTAAATAGGTTACTACACCCAGGAAAAAACGCTACTCCACCCCCAACAACAGGCTTAACAAAAGAAAACATAGCTGAATCATTTAACTCATTCTTTACTGAAACTGTACTTGCTCTTGCCCAAAATCAAACCTATACAAATACTACTAGTACCTCTCCCAAACGAAACAACAGCCCCACATTTAAGCTACAACCCACCTCAACCTCCTATATAAGAAAACTACTATACCAACTAAAACCAGCAACAATAGCAGCAGATTCCCTCTCCAATGAATTCTTAAAACTAGCAGCAAATGAAATAGCTAAACCAGTCTCAATCCTAATTAACCAATCCATATCAGAAGGTTCAGTACCCTTGATCTGGAAAACTGCCTATATTATACCCCTACACAAAGGGGGAAATTCTTATGACATATCTAACTACAGACCAATAGCAATACTTTCCCACTTGCTAAAATATTAGAAAAATGTATCCACCATCAATTAATGACACATCTCACGGATCAAGGGCTCCTATCTCATACGCCACATGGGTTTTGGCCAGGACATAGCACCACTACTGCCCTGCTAGCATTCACAGATACCATTAATCACAACAGGAATAATGGTAAACTTTCTTCAGCCCTCTTCCTTGACCTATCAAAGGCATTTGGTATGGTTAACCATGGAAAATTAATCTCCCATCTTGTAAACCTAGGCCTTGATAACTTATCAGTCTTCTGGTTTAGAGACTACCTTAACAACAGGCAGTACTATGGAATAATAACTTATCTCCACTCTTACCTGTTACACTCGGAGTTCCTCAGGGATCTATACTAGGCCCCTTGCTATTCTCAATTTTTACAAATAATCTCCACTCAGCTGCAAAAAGTTCAACCCTTATACAATATGCAGACGATTCAACTATAATATCTAATGCCCCTACTTTACTAGACCTCCACAAAAATACCCAGGATAATTTTCACTCAGTGGAAACATGGCTCACTGAGAATGGCTTAATCCTCAACCCCCAAAAAAACAAGCTTCTGGTATTCTATCCTTCAACTACAACTGCCCCCACATGCACCTTTACTATCCACTCTAATAACGGTACCCCCATATCACCTGATACCCAGACTAAACTACTTGGCATTACTATTGATAATAAGCTCAAGTTTGATGTACATATTAATCTGGCCATTAAAAATACTAACAAAAAGCTAGGCAGCCTCTACAAGCACAAAGCATTCCTGACCCATAATGCTAGAACTACAATTGCACGTACACACCTTCTCTCAACACTACTGTATGCCTCATCCATCCTGATTAACTTATCCAAAACAGAAATCAATAAAATGACAACCTGCTACAATCAGATAGCCATATTTGCCAACAACAGCTCATATAGAACTCATCACTGCCTAAACCTAAAGCAATTGGGTTGGATGGGACTACCTAACTTACTTATCTATAATCAGCTAGTTACTACTCACAAGATACTCTATCAACAAAATATATCTCCTTCACTGGATAACATTATCCAACAATATTCATGTTCCAGGCAACTCCGCTCAACTGATAAACTACAGTTAACTGTTACTAGATCCAACAACCATGCAGGAGATTCCCTTTACTCCTCTTATGTGGCCAAAATCTGGAACTCCCTACCCACATCCTTATCCCTGATAACCTCACTGCCTAAATTTAAAAAAAACTATCCGCAACTTCCTCAGTAACAAATGGTTATGTCCATGCTCTACTCCAGACTAATATCTGCACCACTTCAGTACTATGGTAACTATTGTCCTAAACTAGAGTCCTATCTGTTACTTGCATATAAACATGTAACATATCAAAGTTATGATAATATTAATATAACAATGTTACTATTAACAATGTAATACTGTTTAATGACTATTGCAACTGTATCCATCTAGTGTCTGCAGCCCATACCTATATGTCAATAACTAGATACCCTACTGGATCTAGTTGAAATATGTATCTGTCTGTAACTTTAAATCTATAAGTGTCTGCAATTTATACCTATAAGTGCCATTAACTAGATACCTTAAAGGATCTAGGTGAAATATGTACCCAAGTTTGTCTGTATGTTCTGTTTAATTGTCTCCTTGGAGCTTTTCTCCCTGGGCCTCCACTGAAAATGGACATATATCCAGCTGGACTATCCCAGTTAACAAATGTAAAAAAAAATAAAAATAAAAAAATAATAGGCTATCTACCCTTGTGGGCCACTTTAAGCCTAGCCAAATTTCTCATCCCAAAGGTAAGAATCAAACCCGGTACATCATACTGTCAGAAGCAATTTATGTTTTTCCAGTAATTTTTTTATTTCTTCTGTTGCTTACTTCTTTACAACTTGCATTTATCTTTATTTATTTGTTAGGTTTGGGAGCAATTTTATAATTGAAAAAAAGGCAATCGGAGGTACAGTCTGTATTGTCTAGCAGAGCACACCTTTGTTGCTAAAAAATAAACACACATTGTGTAAGTGTATAGTATCTTATTAATGCCATTGCGGCTTACTATTAACAGACAATAAACCACACATTGCTGTGTGATAATACAGTGTTCACTGAACTAGCAGTGACTATTAAATTTTGTGTTACAAGGAGCTGTCAGTATGACTTATAAATGATGCTGGAATGCATACTACACCTTTTTTGTGCAGTATATATTACTGATGTATTTGAAGGGTCAGGATGTATATTTTAGCTGCTTTTCCCTTGGGTCATGACTTTTCTGTCTGTGGCATAGCCACACCATGTTTTTTCTGCGTTGCGATTCATACTTACTAAGCTATTAATAGTATAATTTGTTATGTTGCTGCTGGCATTCGGACTGTACCTGGAAAAAGATGCTGATTGCACTAAATTCTGCTTCATTTTTAATATCTGTATAGTTTTTTTATGTATTGCTAAAGCTGTGTTGAGTTTGGTTATGCATTATATCACAGTTAAGTTATTAACTCAGAAAAATACTTTAAACTTTCAATAACACTTCTTGTTTGCACATGCTTTGAGCCTCCCAATTTTTTTTTTTTGAAAAGTTGTCAAGGCATTTTTTCCCCAACACTTGTTCAAAAAAAATTTTTTTCTGTGTTGGGGGTACCAAATGAGGATCTCGTGTGCTTGCCTGGGTTCCAAATGGCCTAGCTACTGCTCTGCACACACACACACACACACACACACACACACACACACACACACACACACACACACACACACACACACACACACACACCAGTTATTCTTCAATCATGGAATATGTTTATTGTAAAAAAGATGACAACCACCCTGTCCTATCCTGTCCAATTTAAGAAGGAATCTACAGTATCTAAATGAAGTGTACAAATAAAGGCACATGACAGCAAGGGCCAAGGAATAACACTATTCTCCTCCCACCTTCTCCCAATTTCCAGACCAGCTGCATTGACATCACAGTCAGAGACACACATGTGCCTTATTTCCTGACAATGTGGATGGCTGTTGTGCGTACACTGTTAATTGTGCTCACACTGAGATGTGCCTCTTTTTATTTTGTTTTTAAATAGTGACAAGGCGATTATTGCAGACTGCTTGGGACTAAAGAACGGGATGAATCTTCAGGCATTTGGGTCCAGCAGAAGCAAAAAAGTGCAGGTAATTCAGGATACCTAGGATTCATAAGTAGCTATTAGGCCTGCAGCCAAGGAAACTGTTAAGGAGCTTAACGTAGTTTCTCAGTTGCCCCAGAGAACTATCTTTCTCTTAGTTACACAGTACACAAATAGTATCAAACCCTGAACTATAGAAAGCAGGTCTTTAATAGCTCATAGCCTTAATCATCTGTGCTAACTTCCAGAATAGGGCTTATAGCTGTCTGAGTTGTAAATCTTCCATTAAGTCAGCATGACTGGGGAGATGATCAGCATCAAGGACACAGCATGTTAAGGCTGAGGCCTATGCCCTGATTTGCCCTAGTATTGCGCTGACCATGTTCGCACTGCAAAATTTTACTCCCAATTGTAAAGTGCTCATGTCTTGCTTTGTTATTTCTACTGACAAAGATGACTTAATAAGTCAAACCTCTGCCTCAGCAGGCAGAACTCCACTAAGGTCTTCAGCCTTCATGGAGGGTGTTGACAATGAGTCTGATTCACAATCAGATACACAATTTAACCAGCCCACAGAAACTTTTCAGGCTTAATCAAGGTCTATTTGGACAACATCAACTAGAATGAAAAAACAGTGACAGCATGCAATAACTATGAACAAATAGGGAATTACAAATAAACTGGCAATATTATTTTAAAAGAGTAATACAAGCAGCTAGAGCTAAAAAATAAATACCATAGAGAGCCTTACCAAAAAATGAGACAAATTACTGAGAATGTGCAAGGCGGCAGAGGTACTTATAGTTGCTTCAGATTGCTTCCTCCCTTTACTTAACCAAAAACTTACCTTGCAGTGGCTAATAATGGTGAAAAAATACATAGTTCTGCTAGAGGTGCTGATTGAATACATTAACTCCTGTGAAAGTGGTTGCCTTGACCTTTACCTTTTAAATAATTTAAAGGAGTTATTAGATGTAGGAAACCATGAAAACATCACTTTATCATATTGCATACAGAAAGTATTTCATATACAATAAGTGCATACTACAAGTATGCTATCAATTAAAGGGCTGCAAAAACAGTGTGAGTTTTACCATTATAAAAGTCAAAAACAACATGACTCATGAAGCATGAGGGTGTACACAATGATACACACTGAAGAGAAAAGGATTTAAAATATACAGGTGAACATCTGCTAATGGTACCAAAGACATGATACAAGGAATGGATAATTTGGCGTTTAGCTTTAGTCATATATTAGCTATCTATGTTGCCATCACAGCAGAAAAATCCTGAAATCCAACAGTGCCTCGTCACCATGCCAGGAAGTACTTTCAGTGGCTGATCCTGTACACTGATCTTACTAGGCAGGAACAGTTGGATAGTTCTGTGTGGTTTCCCACTGGTTTAATTTCTCCAAGTCTTTTGTGTTTCTAATACCATGATGGGAATGGACCCCATTCTAAAGTCAGAGTATAATTAAAGTTCATGAAATTAGTATTGTTTCAATCTTTGATGTTAGACAAAAGTGTTCTTCTCAGCCTCCACAATGTGCCAAGAATTGACGCCTTCTGTAATTCATAAAGAGTTATATGTATTGGCAACATATCTAAGTACGAGTGTTGATTATTTTTTTTTTTTATTAGACTCATTGCTCCTAATGCTGCTATTGAAATTGAGTGGGGATCCTTCTTCCACATTGCTGTCATTTCTGCCTACAAATCCTGATATTTTATGACTTTGTATCTCTCTGTATGTATAACAATTTCAATGAGCAATGCTAGATTTGTCTTCTTTTCATGGACTACTATATCTGGTTTTCTTGCATCTATTTTCTGAACTGTTGGTGATGGGTGATACCATGACATGTGCACTTCATCATTCTCTATAATGCTTTGCATGGATGACCACATGTTGGATGAGCTTTGCTGAGTGTGGCAAGGGAAGTGGCAGGAGGAAGAGGCAGCCCAATACCTTTACAAACCATGATCACTCTCCAAAGAACTACAGTGGATCATCATCTTCTTTCGGCTGTTCATGTTAGGTGTCGCCACAGTGGACCATTTGTTTCCATTTCTTCCTGTCCTCTCATCTTGCTCTGTCACACCAACCACCTACATGTCCTCTCTCCCCACATCCATAAACCTTATCTTAGGCTTCCTCTTTTCCTCTTACCTGGCAGTTCCATCCTTAACATCTTTTTCCCAGTATAGCCAGCATCCCTCCTCAGCACATGTCCAAACCAATGCAATCTCGCCTCTCTTGCTTTGTCTCCAAACTGTCCAACCTGAGCTGACCCTCTAATATACTGATTCATAATCTTGTCCATCTTAGTCACACCCAGTGCAAATCTTAACATCTTTAACTCTGCCACATCCAGCTCTGACTCCTGCCTTTTTCTCAATGCCACCGTCTTCAACCCATATAATATAGCTGGTCCCACTACCCTCTTGTAGACCTTCCCTTTCACTCTTACTGGTACCCGTCTGTCACAAATCACTCCTGACACTTATCTCCACCCATTCCACCCTGCCTGTACTCTCTTCTTCACCTCTCTTCCACACTCACCATTACTCTGAACTGTTGATCCCAAGTACTTAAACTCATCCACCTTTACCAACTCTACTCCCTGCATCCTCACCATTCCTCTATCCTCCCTCTCAATCACACACACATATTCTGTATTAGTGCTGATGACCTTCATTCTTTTCCTCTCTAGAGCATATCTCCACCTCTCCAGGGTCTCCTCAACCTGGTCCCTACTCTCACTACAGATCACAATGTCACCTGCAAACATCATAGTCCACTGGGGCCTCCTGTCTGATCTCATCTGTCAACCTGTCCATCACCACTGCAAATAAGAATGGGCTCAGAGTTGATCCTTGATGTAATCCCACCTCCACCATAAATGCATCTGTCACTCCCACCGCAGTCCTCACCACTGTCACACTACCCTCGTACATATCCTGTACCACTCTTACATACTTCTCTGCCACTCCCGACTTCCTCATACAATACCACAACTCCTCTCTAGGCACCCTGTCATATGCTTTCTCTAAGTCCACAAAGACACAATGCAGCTCCTTCTGACCTTCTCTGTATTTCTCCAGCAACACTCTCAGAGCAAACATTGCATCTCTAGTGCTCTTTCCTGGCATGAAACCATACTGCTGATCACTAATCATCACCTCCCTTCTTAACCTAGCTTCCACTACTCTTTCCCGTAACTTCAAGCAGTGACTGATCAGTTTTATCCCTCTGTAGTTACTGCAGCTCTGCACATCACCCTTATTCTTAAAGATAGGTACCAAAACACTTTTTCTCCACTCCTCAGGCATCCTCTGACTTTCCAAAATTTCATTTAACAATCTAGTTAAAAATTCCACTGCCATTTCTCTTAGGCACCTCCATGCATCCACTGGTATGTCATCTGGGCCAACAGCCTTTCCATTCTGCATCCTCTTCATAGCTGTCCTTGCTTCCTCCTTGCTAATCTGCTTCACTTCCTGATTCACTATCCCCACATCATCCAACCTTCTCTCTGTCATTCTCTTCATTCATCAGCCCTTCAAAGTACTCCTTCCATCTACTCAACACACTCTCCTCTCTTGTGAGTACCTTTCCCTCATTGTCCTTTATCACCCTTACTTGCTGCACATCTTTCCCAGCTCTGTCCCTCTGTCTAGCCAATCGGTACAGGTCCTTTTCTCCATCTTTAGTGTCCAATCTCTCGTACAACTCTCCATATGCCTTATCATTAGCCTTCGCCACCTCTCTCTTTGCCATGCGCCTCATCTCCTTATACTCATGTCTACTTTCTTCATCTCTTTGACAATCCCACTTCTTCTTTGCCAGCCTCTTCCTCTGTTTACTCTCCTGTACTTCCTCATTCCACCACCAAGTCTCCTTGTCCTCCTTCCTCTGTCTAGATGTCACACCAAGCACCTTTCTAGCAGTCTCCCTTACTAGTTCTGCTGTAGTTACCCAGCTATTCGGTAACTCTTCACTGCCTCCCAGTGCTTGTCTTAACTCTTCCCTGAACTCCACCTCACAATCACCCTTTTTTAACTTCCACCAGTTAATCCTTGGCATTGCTTTTACACTCCTCCTCCTCTTCTTGATCACCAACGTCATCCTACAGACCACCATTCTATGCTGTTTAACTACACTTTCCCCTGTCACTACTTTACAGTCTCCACTCTTCTTCAAACTGGCCCTCCTACATAGGATATAATCCACCTGTGTGCATCTTCCTCCACTCTTGTACATCACCCTATGCTCCTCCCTCTTCTTAATATATGTATTCACCACAGCCATGTCCATCCTTTTCGCAAAATCCACAATCATCTGACCTTCTGCATTCCTCTCCTTAACACCATACCTACCCATCACTTCCTCATCCCCTCTGTTCACTTCACCAACATGCCCATTGAAGTCCACTCCAATCACTAGTCTCTCACCCTTGGGTACACTCACCACCACTTCATCCAACTCACTCCAAAATTTTTCTTTCTCATCCATCGCACACCCAACTTGTGGAGCATATGCACTAACAACATTCATCATTACACCATCAGTTTCGAGCTTCATAAACATCAGACATTCTCTTCACCTCCAAAACACTCTTGGCATACTGTTCCTTTAGGATAACCCCTACCCCATTTCTCCTGCCATCCACACCATGATAGAACAATTTGAACCTGCCTCCTATACACCTGGCCTTACTTCCCTTCCATCTGGTCTCTTGCACGCACAATATATCAACCTTCCTTCTCTCCATCATATCAGCTAGCTCTCTCCTTATACCAATCATACTGCCAACATTCAATGTTCCTACCCTCACTACTACACTCCTAACCTTCCTCCTCTCGTCCTGCCTTCGGGCATGCCTTCTCCCTCCTCTTCTCCTTCGGCCAACAGTAGCCCAATTTCCGCCAGCACCCTGTTGGCTAACAGTACTGGTGGCAGTCGTTGTTAACCCGGGCCTCGACCAATCTGGTATGGAAATATGAAATGTTGTCCGCATAAGTCATTTGGCAAAGGTTTTATGCCGGATGCCCTTCCTGATGCAACCCTCCCATTTATATGGGCTTGGGACTGGAACAAAGAAATGCACTGGCTTGTGCATCCCCAGTGGCTGGGTTAAAGAACTACAGTGGATACACCAGGCATATTCCAGGCATCTGCCAGTCGCGTCCTACATCAGGTTCTGTATTGCCTACTGGCTCGTGTTCCAGTCAAATAAGAGAACTTATACAATAACGGCTCATTAGTATTGAAAAACGAGCATGCTGATTGGACAGCACAGCCAGGGAGCCATTGTAAATTGAGCATTTACCAACATAAAAAGTCTGGCTGCTGAAGTACCGTTGAGTATATCATTGGTATACGCTACAGAGGACTCATCAACAAAGAAGAAAAATCACGTACGTTCTGCAATACTAAAACATAAACATGCCTGATTTTTTTCATATTTTTGCTCTGCAACTGTAAATTTCTATTTTTTAATGTTTAAAAAACAAACTGAACAAGCAGCAACAGATATTTTGTTTTGTCCATTGCTTCTCCTGCACTGATATACTGGACAAATGTGCACATTCATGCTTTAATAGGCACACAGACTATTTGGTAAACAAAAGCCACATCATGAATATGCCTGCTTACAATTCAGGGCATTCATAATGTCAGTATATAACATTCCATTGTCGTGCACTACACACTGGATTTGGACCTCATGCTCCACAGACATTTATTAGGAGAAGCCAGATACCCACTGAAGCCATGGCTGTTGACATCCACACACGTCTTACAGCCACCTGCAGAGGAGGCATAATGTGGTACAACACTCTTCTTGTTGTGTAATCACTACTTAAGCTATTCATACATATTGTCGTGGTAACTACAGGCATACAGTGGCCAGGAACTCAAGGTCTCCCAAGCAAAGTAAAAATACATGTGCCTGTACCCAGGCTCCATGAGCAATAAAGGGCTCTGTCTGCATTGCCCATCCTCTGCTATGTACAATTCCAGTTGTAGCCATTTGGGCCAGCAAGATATCTACACCTGCAAATATTGTGTAGTATGATGGTGTGTGGACATGGCAACGTGTCTTGCCAGCTGGACTGAGGGTGTACTCCCAGTAGGTGTGGCTACAAGTGCACATGGTAAAAGTGTTGCTGTAACTGGAACACCACAGGTTGCCAGATGCATGTGATGATGGTGCAGCTACCCATCCCTAAGGAGTGCAAATCTGAGATTCCTATGTGGGACAGGTATGGACAATATCTCCAACACAACATGGAGTGACCAGTTTGGAGTCATTCATCTCATGACATAACCGATTTAGTCTGTTTCTGCAATGCCTCAGCTGCCATATAATATAACTGTCGATAATCTAAGGAGGTCATTGTGCTTCCTATAAGACTGCACACAAACTGCACAGGCCACACACTATAAGATGCAGTCCACAACACATAACCTTGTTGCATAATAGAATTGCGCCTGCAAGCTGTGCTGCAGTAGGTCAGCATGGAGTTCCAGAAATGCAGTGGCTAGGGCACCTCACTGCACCTGCCCTGCTGTTGAGTCAGCAGTGCCTGTGGCAGCTGTGGACAAAGTACCTCCCTATCTTGTTCTGTGGCTCTCCACACCATGTGAATGAGGAGGAGATGCAAAAGTGATGTAAGAGAGTATATTTGTCAGGTTCCTATTAACAATGTCCTAATCCCCCAAGGCATACTTTGGTAACAGTTACATACATAGCTGCCATTTTGGAGTACCTGCTGACTGTGGGTGTATAGTGGTAGTTCTTCCTAGAGGCTTCCTTACCAGCATTGTCTGTAGAATGGAAATGATCATAAATGCTGTATAGAATATACCATATGCTGGGATATGGCAATACAGCACAGAAATATGTCACTTTTATGTAAATCATTCCTTCACGAGGAGCCCCAAACTAATGCCCACCTAGGATGCCCATGATGGACACCTTCAGAATGGAGGCCAGCAGTATTTTCTTGTTCTGTATCAGCAAATCCTCATCATCCAGGATAGGATGCTGTGCAGCTGTTCCATTGTTGGCTAAAAGCCATAGATTGATGTTTCTCCACTGGCAGTCTGTCATGATCCTGACATAACCAGTCCACCACATTTGCAGCTGCAGTTACCTCTACCCTGAGTCTCTGCCTCTCGTCCTGGTTCCTACCATGACCACTGAGAGGTGGGCCATCCCTCTGGGAGGTGTAGAGTAGGATCTGCATCTTCTGAGGGCTGAAAAGTATCTTGCATTTCTTAGCAGCCACTACAACAAAACAAACAAAACACATGCAACAGAGCTACACACTGGGTAGCAAGAAGGCAAGTCCAAACATAAGGACAGATCTGTTATGACAGGGCAGCTCAGTCATCCAAATCAGATAATACTTACTTGACAGGATTCCACCCTGCATATTCAATTTGCCGTATGATTCTGTCTTGTAGTATGCTGTGTATAATCCAAGCTGGATTGAGAATATCATGCAAATATGATTTAAATACAGTTTAGTGTGCATGCATGTGCACTGAGTTATCCTCCACCAAAAGTTGAGCAGGTTTACATCACAGGAGTGCATACAGTATAGCGTGGTCAGATAAGCAGAGGAATATTGGTGTACAAATCTGTGTCTGTCAGGGGCCACCTTCATATCACATGTAGATACCACTGTCAGGGGCCACCTTCATATCACATGCAGATACCACTGTCAGGGGCCACCTTCATATCGCATGCAGATACCACTGTCAGGGGCCACCTTCATATCACATGCAAATACCACTTATGCAACATGGAGGTGAAGGGGTGCAGCATGAGTGGGACTGCAACAAACTGGATGGGAGCGACAGGAGGGTCACCCTATGAGCTCACTAATTACTACATGTATAGATCTGTGCATCCAATATGCCATACAGGAGAAAATGGCAGCTCAGAGGGCAACCAGGGCTCCAAAGTGGATGGACCAGGAGATACAGCTGTTTTTAGACCGCATTCCTGTGGTTAATGATAAACAATTTGAAAATATTCTGCTGCTCAAAGATAGATTGTGTGTGCATGTGATCTGCTGCAGGATAGATGTGTGTGCATGTGTGTATGTGCTTTTTGTGTTTTATGTGTGTGTATCTAAATATATATATATATATATATATATATATATATATATATATATATATATATATATATCTGTGTGTGTATGTGTGTTTAGGGTCTACTTCACCCTGTCGAAGGCCGACAATATCGAAGATGATATTGTCTGCACCAAAATGTCGAAAGCAAAAGTCATTGCACGTGTAAATGGTAATCTCTGTAAGGGGAGATTTCCATTTACTGCAATGTAGTGTGATCTTGGAGTTGGTATATTTAAGTAGCGGGGGGGTGCAGGCGGGCTTGCCCCCCTGCATAGAGCAATTTGTGTTGTGTTTGGGTGTTTTTTTTTGTGTGTGTGTGTTCGATGTTCAGGGGTTTTGACATTTTCGAGTCGATTATTACGCTGTCAACAGTTTTCGACAGCGTAATATAAACTCATGTGTTTATATATATATATGTGTGTGTGTGTGTGTGTGTGTGTGTGTGTGTGTGTGTGTGTGTGTGTGTGTGTGTGTGTCTATATTTATATATATATATATATATATATATATATATATATATATATATAGGCACACACACACACACACACACACACACACACACACACACACACACACACATAGCTTAATCTTCAGTCTGGAGCTAATGCCAAAAAACTACAAGTCAGTGAAATCAAAATATACAGATTTGCACTATTGGCAGTTACATACACATATCACTGCAATCATCTAAAAAATTTTAACTGGTTACTAGCTCAAAGGAGGGGCACACTTCTTATTAGCTAAATCTTACTTAAAATAGTTGCTCTGGGCCACTGACCCCACTAAAAGCAATGTTGTTTATTAGGGGCAATTTTAGGGTCAGCAAAGATGAAGGTATTTCTTTGGTGAGGCCAAGATTTAAAACTAATGCAGGAGAAAAAGTGCTACCCAAACTGAGGCTAGCTATCTGAAAAGCTTAAAAACTAAACTTAAGGCACAGCTGAAAAGTTTAAAAGCTAAACTGAAGGCACATCTATTTAAGGAATTAAAACGTATGTTTTCATGGAAATGGATGATAGTATATAGCCAATATATCAAAATAAAAACACAACTGTATGCACAAGTCCCAAGATAAGATAACAAAGTGCCCAATCTTGGTATGTGCATTGGTGCCAGGACCATTGTGGAATCCTCAGGACATGGAAACATTCCTACAATGGGGTTTGGCTAGGATCAGGAGGATGCCCCCCCCCCCCCTGTTGTAAAAGGAAGTAGTAGTCCACAAAAAAACATAAAAACTGACAGGCCAGACCAGAGCCATGAAGATGGTAGAGTGAACTATTGAGGATAAGGAAGATATTATGTCTTGCTAGTATTATGCAAAATTACCAGAATTTCCAGGGAGAATATATTCAAAAGATGAAGAAGGAAATTAGAGAGAAGAAAAATAGCACAAGAAAAAAACTGTTAAAAGTTTAAAATAAAAAAATATGTTCATTAGTACAACAAATCCATGAAAAACATTACATAGACAAAGAAACTTTGGGCCACCTGGAGAAAGAAGTGACAGATGAAGTGTGGAAATATAAAGAACAAAGCCTAGAGATTTTTGAAAGTTATAAAAAGAAATATGGATATGGGAATGGAAAAGGGATCTGATATGGAGCAATATTTATGCAAAAGAGAAAGCCAGACTAATCAATAGAAAAAAAGCAGCTGCAAAGAAATACAGCAAAGGTACACAGGTAGGGAAAATTGAACGATACAAAAAATAAGGACGCAAACAGGAATGCAGAACAGAAGACTAGTAAGGTAGAAGTTAAACAAACAGAAACTGAAGTTTTGGAATACCTGCAAAGTGGAGGTTTTAGTGTAGAAGGTTTAACACAGGTTATGTCACAGCATGATGGATCACTGAGCCCCCAAATTAAGGAGAGTTGGAGCATGAGACATCTGAAGAAGAAATATGAAATACTTGTATGGACATGGGAAAGAAAAAGAGATTTGATATGGTGAAATATTTATGCAAAACTAATCACTACAAAAAAGCAACACCAAAGATGTTTGAAGAGAAATACAGGCAAAAGCACCCAGATATGGAAAACTTCACAATACAAAAAAGAAGAAAACAAAGGGGGAAAGAAGAAGAAAGGAGGGTTAGTAATGGAGACCTTAAATAGAAATTCAAGTTATGGATTACCTGCAAAGTGAAGGATTTTTTGTAGAAAGTCCAACTCAGGTATGATGGAACAATGAGTTCCCATATTAAGGAGAAACAGGTAGAATAAGAAGCATCTGATCACTTGTCACATGATGGAGCTCTGGAGACTTCAGCAGGAAAGTAGTACAAAAGGTCAGTTGGAGTTGCACAGCAAGCGAAGGAAGAGGAAACAGTGGCAACTCTGACACATGCAGTGCTGTGGAGTGATGGGCCAGTGAGTTCCCATGTGAAAGAGCAACAGAAGAAGCAGGAAGCAGCTGAAGAGAATATGTCACAGGAAGATGCTCTGAAACTTTCTGTAGAATCAACACAGGAAAGAATGTGCCCCTAGTCTAGAAGAAAATGATCTAAGGGTAGAGTTGCTTGATTTAACAGAGATAGACGTATTAAGATCGATAAAATAAATAGATTATAGAAAGTACATGAGAATCAAAATGTTAGAAGTCTGATACAATACATGAACATAGTAATCAGTATTATTAACATAAATTTTTGTGATATAACAGAAGTAAATAAGATATATTACTGTGCAGCTAAACTAATAACTGATTATGTTTTACCACAAAAATACACAGCAATAAGGGAAAGGAGGGGGAGAAATAAAATCCCATCATAGAAGAATATAAAAGAGGGAACAGATAGATGTGATAAAAGCAGCACACATTATAAGAACAGACCAGGATCTATCATACACTATTACAAATAATAAATTAAACTATCAACACAGGCAGAAAAAACTCAGAAGATATGCAGACAAATATAAAGGAAAAATACAAAATAAGCAATTCATTGATGACCCAACAAAGTTTTGTAGAGAACTGGGAGGTAAAGCAAAAGAAACAGAAACACCACAAAAAAGATGAGATAGACACATTTTGGAGTAATATTTATGCACACCCTGTGGAACACAACAAACATGCTGACTGGATAGAAAAATTAAAAGAAAAAGTAAGGAGTTAAAATGTACAAGATATGAAATGGGATGAAGTATTGGCCAGAAAAAAATGAAGCAAAATTAAGAAAAGCACCTTACTGGAAAACCCCAGGCCCAGAGACGGTAAGTAACTTCTGGCTAAAAGTAATAACACCTTTACACAAAGATTTAGCCTTGAGTAAGAACTATTTATATGCACATCCCAAACAGACACCAACCTGGTTAACAAAAGGAAAAACGATACTACTCCTTAAAAGTGAATCTGTAAGCCATACTAAAAACTATAGACCAATAACTGCCTTCCGATGATGCACAAACTATATACTGCAATTGATGCAGAGAGAGTTTAAAGTCATTTAGAAGAAAATTTAATCATGGCAACAGAACAAAATGGTAACAAAAGAAAGTCATATGGAACAAAGGATAAGTTGTTGCTAAATAAAGCCATAATGGAGAATTGAAAAAAGGGGAAGAATCTAAGTATGGCATAGATAGATTGCAAAAATGCATTTGACAGTATCCCACAATCATGCATAAAGGAGTACTTACAGATGTATAAGATACACATCCTATATTGATCAATTACATCACAGTGACTATGGAGCATTGGCAAATCACTTTGCAATAGAGTCATAACAGAGGGCAAATTACTATCCCAGGGATAAAAATTCAAAGGGGAATATTCCAGTGTGATTCTTTGTCACTGCTGTTGTTTTGTCTTGGCCTAAACCCATTAAGATGTTTACTTGGGTTTATATCACATAATTGAAAAGCGATATCATTGAATGCCATAACAGAGAACTGGTAACCTTGAACGCTGAAAACACCGAAAGCTGATAACAGCGATTTTTTTTCCCTGGGAAAAAGATCGCTGTTCCAGCACACAACACAAAACACAAGAACACTAAAAATTATTGCTGATGTGGGGGGCTGTGCCCCCCACACCCCCTACTTAAATATACTAACTCCGATATCACACCACAATGGAGGAAATAGCGAAGCCATAGAAATCCCTGTGAAAGAATTAGATGTTTCTCGGCTTCGCTATTCTCAGGCTTCGAGGTTTTGGGTTTGATATTATAACATTTGATGTCTTGCGACTTCGATATTATGATATAAACCCTGTTTACTTAGAGTAGGTCATGGTTACAATTTAGCTTTTAGAAAACAAACCTGCTTAAAGATTTCTCATCTACACTTTGTGGATGACTTAAAACTGTATAGTTCATCAAATGAGGAGTTTAAAGCATAAATGCAAGTGGTTAAAACTTTATCAGATGATATAATAATGGCATTTGGTCTTGATAAATGTACAAAGCAACATTTAAAGCAAAAAAGTTGCAGTACCAAGAAAATATCAGTATAAGACACAAATATGATATGAAGGAATTTTGAGCAGGAAGGAGTGTATTAATATAAGGGAACTGATAAAGGAGTAGCAATAAAACATGAACAATTGCAAATAAAATTTAGTAAGGAATACTTCAAAAAAAAAACTAAAATTAATATTGAAAACAGCCTTGACATCTACGAATAAAAGTCCAAACTAGAATCCAATTTGCTCTTCCTGTTTTACCATACAGTTTTGATGTGACTGACTGGCCCCAAAAGGTATTGGATCAGTTGGACAGAAAAGAAAGAAAAATGATTCATACTTATCAAATGATATGCAAAAATCAGTGTATAATGATTATATACTACACACTCTGAAGGCGGTATGAGCCTCCTCGAAACTGATTACATATATAGATCTGTGATTGTAGGACTGCATACATATCTGCTGACCTCATCAAATCCAAACAAAGTGAACATTTTACAACATAAGAAGAGAAAGTCTAAGATGCCCTCTTTGCTTAGTTTAGCAGAAGCACTCAGGTGACAAGTAGGAATGGAAATCAAAGCAGAAGTAGAAAAAAAACAGGCAGAAACTGAATGCGCCAAAAACGAAAGAAAGAATATAAGGAGAAGGATCAGACGAGAAGGAAAGAAACGTAGAAAAGCCAAAAATATAGTGGCAGTTCTAGACATCTCCTGGAACAACCTCATGTTGACCAGGATTTGACACAGGAATAGTTGAGGAGAGGTGAGTTGAAACCAAAGTACAAAATGTTAATGATTGCAGCCTAGGTTAGTGGACTATGAGCACAATGGTTTGCAAAGTCCATTCAACGTGTGGGAGAAACAGACAAATATAGGTTTTCTAAAAAAAAGAATTGGAAACATTTGCACACCTTATTGCTGGGTGTGATATTCTCAGGATAAAGGGCCTGTACTTTGGAAGGCACAGTAATGTGGCAAGACTGTTGCACTAGGGATTCTACAAACACTACAATATAGAAGTTGCTGACAAGCACTGGAAACATGAGCCACAAAGCATTATGGACAGTAATGAAGTGTGCATCATATGAGATCATCAGTTATCAACAATTTAAAAAATAGATGTGAGAAAACCAGATGTAGTAGTCCATATAAACAAGACAAAAGCAGCTTCAATCATCAAAGCTGTTACCCCTAGTGATTACAATGTCTCACATACAGGGAGACACAAACTCATAAAATATCAAGATTTGTACGCAGAAATGAGAGCAATTTTAAAGAGAGATACTCCAATAGTAGTAGGAGATATGCTGCTGATACATGTAACACCATATGAATTGCAGAAGGAGTCAGTTCTGGGAACATTGTGGGTACTGCAAAGAGCACTTTTTGATGACATCAAAGGCTGAAATAATACTCATTTATCTTACCCTGACTTCGGAATGTGGTCCATTCATGTTACGGTGTATAGAAATCCAAAAGACTTGGAGAAATTAAACCAATATATCAAATTCTAATATAATATTTCATTTATTTGTAATTTATATTGCTCCATTTAATTAATATATTGTATTTAAAAGCTCAATACATCTTGTAACTATTTTCTAAAAAAATAAAATATTTTCAGCTAATATAATACCTGATCATTTATGTACTCACTTATCATGGTGTGGATGGGAGGAGAAATGGCGTAGGCATTATCCTGAAGGAACAGTATGCTAAGAGTGTTTTGGAGGTGAAAAGAGTGTCAGATAGAGTGATGTTTATGAAGTTGGAAATTGATGGTGCAATGATGAATGTTGTTAGTGCATATGCTCCACAAGTTGGGTGTGCGATGGATGAGAAAGAAAAATTTTGGAGTGTGTTGGATGAAGTGGTGATGACTGTACCCAAGGGTGAGAGAGTGGTGATTGGAGCAGATTTCAATGGGCATGCTGGTGAAGGGAACAGAGGGGATGATGAAGTGATGGGTAGGTATGGTATTAAGCAAAGGAATGCAGAAGGTCAGATGGTAGTGGATTTTGTGAAAAGGATGGACATGGCTGTGATGAATACGTATTTTAACAAGAGGGAGGAGCATATGGTGACATACAAGAGTGGAGGAAGATGCACACAGGTGGATTATATCTTATGTAGAAGGGCCAGTCTGAAGGAGATTGGAGACTGTAAAGTGGTGGCAGGGGAAATCATAGTTAAGCAGCATAGGATAGTGGTTTGTAGGATGACATTGGTTATCAAGAAGAGGAGGATGAATGTGAGGGCAGCACCAAGGATCAAATGGTGGAAATTGAAAAATGGTAATTGTGAGGTGATGTTCAGGGAAGAGTTAAGACAGGCACTGGGTGGCAGTGAAGAGTTACCGAATAGCTGGGTAACTAGAGCAGAGCTAGTAAGAGAGATGGCTAGAAAGGTGCTTGGTGTGACATCTGGAAAGAGGAAGGAGGACAAGGAGACCTGGTGGTGGAATGAAGAAGTACAGGAGAGTATACAGAGAAAGAGGCTGGCGAAGAAGAAGTGGGATTGTCAGAGAGATGAAGAAAATAGACAAGAGTATAAGGAGATGAGGTGCATGGCAAAGAAAGAGGTGGCTAAGGCTAAGGATAAGGCGTATGAAGAGTTGTATAAAAGGTTGGACACTGAGGAGGGAGAAAAGGACCTGTACCAATAGGCTAGACAGAGGGACCTAGCTAGTAAATATGTGCAGCAGGTAAGGGTGATAAAGGATAATGAGGGAAACATACTCACAAGTGAGGAGAGTGTGTTGAGCAGATGGAAAGAGTACTTTGAGGGGCTGATGAATAGAGAGAATGAGAGGGAGAGAAGGTTGGATGATGTGCAGATAGTGAATCATGAAGTGCAGTGGATTAGCAAGGAGGAAGTAAGGATAGCTATGAAGAGGATGAAGAACGGAAAGGCTGTTGGTCCAGATGTCATACCTGTGGAAGCATGGAGGTTGTTAGGTGAAATGGCAGTGGAGTTTTTAACTAGATTGTTTAATGAAATCTTGGAAAGTGAGAGGATGCCTGAGGAATGGAGAAACTGTTTTGGTACCGATTTTTAAGAATAAGGGTGATGTGCAGAGCTGTAGTAACTACAGAGGGTAAATTGATCAGTCACAGCATGAAGTTATGGGAAAGAGTAGTGGAAGCTAGGTTAAGAAGGGAGGTGAAGATTAGTGATCAGCAGTATGGTTTCATGCCAGGAAAGAGCACTACAGATGCGATGTTTGCTCTGAGAGTGTTGATGGAGAAGTACAGAGAAGGTCAGAAGGAGTTGCATTGTGTCTTTGTGGATTTAGAGAAAGCATATGACAGGGTGCCTAGAGAGGAGTTGTGGTATTGTATGAGGAAGTCAGGGGTGTCAGAGAAGTATGTAAGAGTGGTACAGGATATGTATGAGGGTAGTGTGACGGCAGTGAGGTCTGAGGTGGGAGTAACCAATGCGTTTAAGGTGGAGGTGAGATTACATCAAGGATCAGCTCTGAGCCCTTTCTTATTTGCAATGGTGATGGACAGGTTGACAGATGAGATCAGACAGGAGTCCTCGTGGACTATGATGTTTGCAGATGATATTGTGATCTGTAGTGAGAGTAGGGAACAGGTGGAGGAGACCCTGGAGAGGTGGAGATATGCTCTAGAGAGAAGAGGAATGAAGGTCAGCAGGACTAAGAGAGAATATATGTGTGTGAATGAGACGGAGGATAGAGGAATGGTGAGGATGCAGGGAGTAGAGGTGGCAAAGGTGGATGAGTTTAAATACTTGGGATCAATAGTTCAGAGTAATGGTGAGTGTCAAAGAGAGGTGAAAAGAGAGTACAGGCAGGGTGGAATGGGTGGAGAAGAGTGTCAGGAGTGATTTGTGACAGACGAGTACCAGTAAGAGTGAAAGGGAAGGTCTACAAGAGGGTAGTGAGACCAGCTGTGTTATATGGGTCGGAGACAGTGGCATTGAAAAAAAGGCAGGAGTCAGAGCTTGACGTGGCAGAGTTGAAGATATTAAGAGTTACACTGGGTGTGATGAGGATGGACAGGATTAGGAATAAGTATATTAGAGGGTCAGCCCGGGTTGGAAGGTTTAGAGACAAAGCCAGAGATGCAAGATTACGTTGGTTTGGACATGTGCTGAGGAAGGTTTCAGAGTATATTGGGAAAAATATGCTAAGGATGAAGCTGTCAGGTAACAGGAAAAGAGGAAAGCCTAAGACAAGTTTTATGGATGTGGTGAGAGAGGACATGCAGGTGGTTGGTGAGACAGAGCAAGATGCAGAGGACAGGAAGAAATGGAAACAGTTGATCTGCTGTGGCGACCCCTAACAGGAGCAGCCGAAAGAAGAAGAAGAAGATTTATGTACTTGCTTGAATGCAGTTCTCCATTATTGCTTTATTTAGCAACAAATTACCCTTTGTTCCATATGACTTCCCTTTGTTGACTGAACATATGTTGTTAAGCTGCCCCAACAATACTCCAGATTGTTCTGATGCAAATTTAATTGTTTCTTTACCTGTATCGAATACGTTGTACTTGTAAAACATCACACTTGGATAATATCTGCTTTGAAACTTATAATTTTTGTATCTTTTTTGATGTTCCTGTGATCCTGAGTCATGGCAGAATAGGGCCAGTAAACCATTCTACTTACCCATTTACAAAATAATAATAAAAAATACATTTAGATTGCTTATCCAAATATTTGAAAGAAAATTATATTTTTGTTTATTGAGTTTCGATCCGGGTAACAAATAAAGCTGAAAGTATCTATTATTTGTGTATATTTTTTACGAATTTCAAGGGAGTTGAATCATGTGACCATTTATACCATGCTAGTACCCACCCTCAAGCCAACCCCTTTCTCCAGAAATTCTAGGTCAGTTAATCCTGTAGTAAATTTGTGGGTACCCAACCAATCATGCAGGTTCCTTAAGAAGGATGATGGTGTATCTCACTGCTTAGATTCCAAAGATGATCTGTTCCAGAGAAGAAAGAGGTGCTAAATGAGGAATGTGTCTCTCCATCATGTTTTATTTATCTGTTAATGAATATTTAGGCCTTTTTTCCATGTATTTATGGAGTTTTGAATCTGGTATCTGTAGGCTTGGAGATCCAGGACAGCTGGGTCTCTAATGGCATGGAAGGCAAGCCATAAATTCTCCCTCAATAGACTTTAGGATCCTGGATAGAGAGGCAGTACTTCCAGGCTCTCTTGATTACTCAGGTTCTTTACACCCATATTTATGCCTAAGTTTATTCATTCTTTATCTTAATAAGTGGTCAGATATCTTGGAACATTTTCAGCCATGACGTAGATATTGTGGTACAAACTAAAACAGTGCATTTTAACTTAGGAATGCTTTAACACACATAAATACAATGAACACAGTGGGCTGGTACACATTGCTGAGTAAACAGTACAGTAATCTGTGGGTCAGAGGTGTGTACCACAAGTTAAGTTAGACATTCCTGGGTACATGTGGAAGCATATGAGGACCCCACTAGGCACTGGGTTATGTGATAGCCACCAGACACCCACAGGGTGGGAGACAGATTGTAAGGGAGCAACCCTGGTGTGAATTAAGGCCTGCAAGCTCCCAGCTTTTGCTTTTGAATGCAAACAAAAGGGATGATTAGCTTTCACCCCCAGGGTTACAGGATTCGTTACTTGGTGTAGGAGCAAATTAGATGACTTCTCCTTGAAGAGAAAGCAAATAGTTCTCAGGGGGCTGGTAGGGTAGACCTAATGGCTGAGGAAGAAGCGAAACTGTGTGTGGCTATAACCAATAAATCTGCATTTCTTACACATTCTTGGTTTGAAACATATAACCATAGTAAGCATATTATTTAGAAAATGTCACTGTATCGATAAATTCCCCAGTCAATGAGAAATCTCAGGGAATTCGCTCTTGAGAAATTTTACAGTGGGAGGTTGGCATAATGGTTAAGGTGTTTACCTTACAGACAGAAGGTGCAGGGTGTGATTCTCACAAGGGGTAATAGGCTAGGTTTAAATGGCCCATAAGGGCAGTTAGCCTAGTAACAATGTATGAACCTATGATCCTACAGGACCTAGGCTGTACTTTCAACTCCTCACAAATATAGAAAATAAAAAACGAAAATACAAACTTCACCATGTTTACAGTAATACTGTAATACATATCACAATAAAAATGCCATTGCAAGCATCTTAGTCACGGTCTGAGGTTGTATGGTATTAAATGTAATGATGTGCCAAACCTACTGTTTTATAAGAGAGTATGAATAATGTTTGTGGCCTGGTAATCATGACTCATCCTAGATAAGGCAGCACACTCCCCTTCTGAGTATGACAACAATTGTTTTAAATAAAGCAATGCACCTTAACAGACTCCAGTTGTGAATGTGCTAATGTTCTTCATTTAATCTAAGATGTCACAACAGCACGGTGCCCTGTTTTAATTTTTGTAACTTTCCCCATGTGTGAGTGTGGTGTAATGCAAATGGAGTAGTTCAGAAAGAATTGAAGGGAGTCAACATTTTGTTTTTAGAAAGTCTGCTGACATTAGAATAAAAAAAATGTAATCAAGTTTGCAAAACAAAAAAAATAATAATTTTCTTCAGAGGCCCATTTCCAAACAACTTGCTTTCACTTTAAGTGACTTACTCAGGTGTATTACACCTGACTAAATCACTTACACCGTGATCAAGCCTTTCAGAGTCAGGGCAGGCTTAATTACACTGAGAGCAATTTGGTCTCGTGTATATACATGCATTTATAAAAATGAATTATGGTATATGAAGAAAAGTTATCCATCCTTTCCATTAGTCTGAATGGAATTTAAAATGAAAAGCGTTACAATACAATATGCTGTTTCAGAAAGATGCAAGAAACATGCATAGACAAATAAAGGTTCTATGGTTTTATTTATAGTTTAGAATGTAAGAAAATTAAAACAGCAGCTATGTTTAGAAGGACAGGGCTTCAAGTCCTGGTAGCAAAGAAAAACACAGATAGAAGAATTGTATTCAACATCCATTGATTAGTTAATATATTGATTTATTTATGCCTCATTCATGGGCTATGTCCCTTCCTAGCTAAGATAAAATATCCTTACAAAAACAGATAGAGCTATCAATAACATTGCACTGATGTCCTAGTGGTTAGTTTTATTTATTTACTGATTTATTTATTTATTTATCCTTTGTTGACTAGACTAGTTCCACTAAGCTTGTGACCTCTTTTCAGAGGAGACCCAAGGTGGTATTCATGTGACTAGTAGGGGAAAATTGGGCCAGGGCATAAGGGAACTTCCCCAACGCTTTTAAGTATTTTCTGTGGGGTCTTTTATATCCCACCTGAGCTACCATGAACTCAGGTAAACACACCAAGGAGGGCAAGAACCACTTTCTGCTGCACTGCAGTCTCAGTAGGGGGGTGGCACAGTACCCACAGTCTTCTGATCTTCCAGCACCAAAGGTAAGTGTGCTACCCGTTACACCGCTGACACTGAGTATTTCTGATTTATCAACCACCTTATCATGATAATGCAACATGAAGTGGTGCAGCACTACACTGGGCTGTCTATGTGACGTGATAATGCAACATGAAGTGGTGCAGCACTACACTGGGCTGTCTATGTGCGTGATAATGCAACATGAAGTGGTGCAGCACTACACTGGGCTGTCTATGTGACGTGATAATGCAACATGAAGTGGTGCAGCACTACACTGGGCTGTCTATGTGACGTGATAATGCAACATGAAGTGGTGCAGCACTACACTGGGCTGTCTATGTGGCGTGATAATGCAACATGAAGTGGTGCAGCACTACACTGGGCTGTCTATGTGACGTGATAATGCAACATGAAGTGGTGCAGCACTACACTGGGCTGTCTATGTGACGTGATAATGCAACATGAAGTGGTGCAGCACTACACTGGGCTGTATGTGACCTGCCTTTAATGCTAATGAGTGGGCTACTGCTAATTACCATCTGCTCTCCACTGAAAGTCCCTGCGTAAGGTACATCAGATGCCCATTTTAATGAATATGGCCAAAGGCTTGTGCTCACCCATTATGCTAAAGGTAAGTGCTGGGGAGTTTAGCGGAGTAGAGTTGGGATGGTGTATGGGTGTATGTGTGGCTGCATGTGTGAATGTATGTAAGTACTGAGTGGTGTAAGGTGAGTGTGTTTGTGTGTGTGTACATGAATGTATGAATGTGTGTGTGGGTGTGTGGGGGGGTTGTTATACTTCCACATTTCCTCTGGTCTAATCAGCAACTCCTGCAACACTGGGGGGTTGGACACTTGGCACCAGGGATAACTCCTCATATTGTGCCTTAAAGGCACTTAACTAATACAACAAAGTTTTGCAGTACAAAAGGCATGGGGAAAAGGGAAAGCTACACACCAGAGATACAATATATAGTGTGTCATAAATACACTTAAAAAGATTCAAAACATGTAGCTGCAACACCAACACACAATGTACTAGTGCTCTCTACCACCACTGGATACTGCAGACACCTTTATTAAAAAAAATTGAAGTAAAAGGGGGGGGGGCAGTTTTGAACTGTGCACCTTAATGCATCAGTTAATACAAAAGATTTTGTTTGTTGGTTTGTTTATTTTTTACCTTATAAGAAATATGAAACTCTAATGTATGGCATTATTAAGTGACTGCAATGGCCCATGAGTTACAAAGGGCAGGGTAAGTATAAGAGGCAACAGCAGGAATGTCCTGTAAAATCAGACAGTTGAGAGAATAAGGGTGTGTCTGTGTGGGGAGGGGGTGCTTTGTTTCAACTGACCGTTAAGTATCCTTGATTTGCAAGAGCAGGGGACAAGAAATTAAGAAGAGCTATCAAATATGTTCTTTCTGGTAAGAAGTATGTGTGTTTGTGTGTGTTCAAATGTGCATGAGGGTGTGAGGCAATGAATTGGGGGGTGTTTGTCAACATGATACATGGGCCGCCAGTGTTAACTACCAAGGGAAACCACTAATTTGTACTCATGGTGGGTAAGGGTGATTCAGAGACATGCAAATTAGCTGATGATGAGGTCTTTCCTCATTGCAGCTAACGCATCTTTGAATCACAATTTCCTGCGATGAGTAATCAGCCCCTTTCAGCCACAGCTCTTGCCACTGGTGGTGAGGGTTCTTTCTGAAATCCCAGGACTATTAAGATTTTTTATCTGTATTTCTAGCTATTGTACATGGCTAGAAATACAGACATTTTATACATATTTGTAGCTAAGTGTGATCAATTCAGTTTGAAATTTAGGAAGCATGCACTTGTTTAAAAAAGCAAAGATTGTGCAATTATCACAGGGATAATTTCCTGAAGCTTCTCTGTAAATAATTTACTCATTACAATGCTAAATCGAATAATTATTCCTGAATCATGTATTTAATTTCCAAGGATATAAACAATAATGCAGAAAACTAGAACTTGTTTACTTTTCTGATTATCCAGCCATGTATTTCAAAGTTGTTATAATCAGCCAGCATGAGAATTACTATTGATCATTTATTAAGCAACTGATTGATATTAGGAGTGAGTTAATGGGTTGAATAATATACTTTTCAGATGTATTTTGAGATCTTTATTTGAAAGCTTATCAGATTTATAGAAAAGAAAATTAGAATAAATGTATAAAGTGAATCAACAGTGGAAATGTTTAACAAATTATTGATGGTAAGCCACAATAAATGCAAGTTTAGAAAGAAGAAAAAGAAAATATATACACCATTATTGTGTAAAAGGTTTACATGTTACCATAGTAGCAAACAAGAAAATGTGATCACTAGAATTTTCATTCATAAAGCAAATATGTATATAATCAGTGAAGTTATGTGTAAACAAGGGATGATTTTAAAAGCTCACAATTAAATGAATGTGCTTTCATTTAATTTCAATGTAGTTCATGGAGTGCAGTGATTATGCTCTGATATTTGAAAAAAGACAAATTAATAGCTTGAGACCTGATCTTACAAATGTTAAGCATCCCCTTCTTAACTTGTTAAGGTCAGGTCTTGAGCTACACAGTCAAATCTGTCAGTTATGACCAACTAAAGACAGAGGCAGAACAAAAACAGATTTGTCCCTGTCCGCTGTCCATACCAGTAATGTGCCCCTGACTTCCAGTTATAAACATAGAAAGTAGCTAGAATAACGGGTTGTATGTTTGCTTGCATTTTCTCAGGGGTAGAAAGTCTAAAACTCAAATGTATGTCATTATTTAATGACTTCAGTCTTCAGTGGTTTGTCCAAAAAACAAATATTTTATTAGGACCAGACCAAAAATTGTGAGGCAAAAATCTGGACATTCTATAAAACTCTGGGCATTTGAGAAGCATGGCAAGGCCAGTGTAAACATAAGGGCTTGCGTTGCACTGCCTATTTGACAGAGATTCCCAAGTGCTTTATGGCTTTGAAAGCCAGCAAAATACTTTGCAATTTGGTTTCCTGCAACTAGTAGTACATGGAGCAGATAAAGCTCCATGCACTACAAAGAATTATGATTGGGTCTCTTGATCGCAACCTTTAATTATGTGCTCTTGACAGGGATGCCAATCTTGGCATTTATGTCTGGAGCACATAATAACCAGGTTGTGACTGGGAACATGATCATAATCCACTATATTATATTTTTATGTCAGAAAAGCATTTTTTTTCTGCATAAAACTATACAAACAGAATGAATATGGCAGTAATTATTTCAGCTCTGAATGAGTTAAAAGAATGGATTATTAGTTCTGAGAGAAAAAAAACATCAGATTTGGAATGATTTACTTGGTAGTTTGTTACAACCAGAAATATTTAATTATAACAGTGGGGAACAAGGCACTACCAGGTTATACCTCATACCATGCTTTTCAGCACCAAAACTCGGACTGAACCACAAAAGGAGGGGGAGTATCTATATTCATCAAAGATACCCACACCTCCAGGTTAGTGGCACTGCACGAAGCATCGGAGACCATCCACGTGCAACTAACAGTGGGCAAAACTGCCTTTCAGTTTGTAGCCTGCTACAGACCACCCTCCCAAACTCAGGAACCCCACTCGGCTTTCCTGAGAACACTGGAGAATATGAAGGTCTCTCCAAACACCATTATATTGGGTGACTTCAACTACCCAAACATAGACTGGGAGCACTACTTAAGCCTCAACACCCTCGCCCAATGGTTCCTAGAATTTATAAACTCAAATGCTATGGAACAACTGGTCACCACTTCCACAAGAGGGGAAAACATATTGGACCTGACCATCACCAACATGGGGACTCTATGTTCCATACCACAGGTATACCCCTCATTGGTAAGATCTGACCATAAATTAATCTCACTGGACATCCATATCCTGTCCCCACCCCCAGCCAAGGAAACCACGGTGAAGAACTTCTCAAAAGCAAACTTCACACTTCTCAAAACTGAGGTGGAATCCTTCAAAGCCCCCGGGCTAGTGGAAAATATGTCCCAAAGCGCAGAATCCTTTACAAACGCATTCTATGGACACCTACAGGAATGCATGGATCGTGCTATTCCAAATAAAACCAAGACTCACTCCTCCAAAGGCAGGAGACCTGTCTGGTGGACCACAGCCATAAATGAGCTATACAACAGAAGGAGGAAGCTACTACATGATAGAGCAAAATCCCAAAAAGGGAAGGCATCTCTGATCAGTACTAGCAAGAAACTACAATCCCTCATAAAATCATCTGAGGCCATCTTCGAAAGAAAAATTGCACAAGACGCTAAAGATAATCACAAGGCCTTCTTTAGTTATGTCAGGAACCTGGATGGCAACTCCCAGATATGCTCTGATTTAGTGCAAACTGGCAAAAAATACCCTGAACCCACAGACATTGCCAACATCCTGGCAGACAGGTTCAGTGCAAATTTCTCCCCCCTTACCCCCCAAAAGAGCAAATGTCTATCCCAACAGAGTGTAGCCTCCCTGACATCACAGATGCACAGGTGAGAGCTGCCCTCTCCAAAGCAAAAAGCACAGCATCAGTGGGACCGGATGGTGTCCTGGGCTGTGTCTTACACGAGCTCCAAGAAGAACTGAACCCTCACATAAAGTCACTGTTCAATCTCAGCCTTACTACAGGATATGTACCCAAGGAATGACGTACAGCAACAGTGGTCCCACTCCACAAAGGTGGTGCCACAACGGGCCCCGGAAACTATCGCCCTATAAGCCTGACTAGCCTGGTCTGCAAAGCTATGGAGCGTATCATCATGGAACTCATAAACAAAGACATTGGGAACCTCCAAACACTAGATCCTACCCAATTCGGCTTTGTTAAGGGCAGATCTTGCCTCTTGAACCTGGTCGACTTCTTTGAAACAGTCAACAAGGTCATAGATGAAGGGAAGGTAGTCCACACAGCCTATCTGGACCTCGCAAAAGCCTTCGACACAATACCCCACTCAGGCATCATAAATAACCTCACCAGCTTAAATATCAACCCCTATATCACAAGATGGGTTGCAAACTGGCTCAGGGATTGAACCCACATGGTCAGAATTGCAGGTGCCATGTCAGACTCTAAACCAGTTACAAGTGACGTCCCACAAGGCTCAGTCCTGGGACCTCTCTTGTTCGGTATATATTTCTCTGAGGTACAGGCTAACATGGGAGGACTATGGCTGTCCAAGTTCGTAGATGACTGCAAACTGGGTGCCATAATCGACTCACCGACTGACACAAGCATCCTCCAAAAGGGTCTCACAGAAATGGATAACTGGTGCCAGAGCCATGGCCTAAAGCTAAATGCCAAAAAGTGCATAGTCATCCCCTTTGGGAAAAACAAAGTGCCCACAAATTACCACATAGGTGGTAATCCATTAAGTACGGAAGAAATAATTAGGGATTTGGGGACCCAAGCAGATAGCAATCTCTCCTTTGACAATCACGTTGCCAAAGTGGTTAGAAAGACCTTCTATATAGCCCACCTTATCATGAAAGGGTTCACATCTAGATCAAGAGAGGTCATTGTGCCCCTCTACTCATCACTCATCAGGCCCATAATTGAATACAATGCCCCATTTGGGATGTACCTTACCCAACACCTGCAGCAACTGGAAAGACCACAAAAGTACCTCACCAAGAGGATCAAGGGACTCAAACAGATGCCCTATGCAGTTAGGCTAAAGAAACTCCAGCTCTACTCAGTTGCTTACTGCCTATTCAGAGGCAATCTGTGCCTGACGTATAAAGCCATGTCCAACCCAGAATTAATGGACATGCTCCACCTCAGGAAATCTAAATCCCTTACAGCTACACGCTCCAGGGACTTAAACCTCAGCACAGAAATAAATAGGACATGCTGGAGGGAGAGATTCATATCCCAGAGGCTCCCCTCACTCTGGAACAAAATCCCAATCCATGTTAGGCAGAGCCCCTCAATGACCCTCTTCAAGAGAAATCTTGACAAGTGGATGGAAGATCGTAGGTTTACCCCTGGGATCTCTTCTGTGTCCCTACTAGACGGAGGCACAGTAAACTAACCTTAAAAGGGCTATCTTCTGTGACCTACTATACAGAGGCACAGTCAACTAATCTAAAAGGGTGGCGAAAGCCAAACACACTCTGGCTAGGCTTATAAATACCCTAGGGCAGATAGCCTAATATCAACCTATGAACCTATAAGTGTTTTACACTGTAAAATGTATAGTATATGATAATTGAATTTTTGAATGAATAATTGTCTAATATAATATAAGTTAGCTTAATAACAGCAAAGTGGATTTTTTAGAGAATAAATCCATGCAAAATTACCCTACACCTACTAGAGTATGCTGTTTTGTAAAGAGATGCATTATGGTTACACTGGACAGCACTGAACTATCATACACTAGTTTGGTCATTTGACATGCCGTAGTAGACATCCCCTGCTATGGTGCTGTATTTTCTCTGTTTTTTCTTGGCTCAAAGCTTTGCCATACCATCCTCTTCCTCCTCTGTCATGCCATAAACCTCTTTTCATGTATACCAAACTTTCAAAAAGCAAAGCGTATTCTTTAAAGTTCTAAACAACATGAGTTTCAAGCATCTATATTATGTGATTAAAGCTTCAGTTAGTCGAGTAACTAAAGTTCAATCACTCACTATCGAAATCGCAAAACTGCAAGCAGCAGTTTCCATTCAGGGAAACAATGCCGTAATCCCAACAAAAAAAAAAAACAAACACAAATTAAGTGGGAGGCTTCACTCGCAAACCACACCTAACTAATTATACCAACTCCGAGATCGCTCCATATTGTAGAAAGGGCAAAATCCGTGTAACAGCTAAACAAATTGTTTCTCTGCGTGGAAACTGCCATTCGCAGTTTTGCATTTTCAACATTTAGAAAGCTTCAATCACATAATATAGACGCGAGTTTCAACAAGTAATAACAATGCTGAATATTCTTCAGAACTGCAACATGGGCAAAGTTAAAGTTAAGGAAATGTTTGGAGATATTTGCCTTTTTAGGCAAGCTAGTAAGGAAAAATATGGGATCTTCCTTCACAACAGTAGTTATACCTGTTGTGCAACTTGTTTTGCTAAAAAGATAATAATATAAAGAATTTTAAGTCAGCAGAAATGATGTTCAAGTAGAAATATTTGTTGGTGACATTTTGTATCTGGTAATTCAATCTCAAATATGTTTTCATAAGTTCATAGGTAAATACTAGACTAGCTGCCCTTGCAAGCCATTTTAAGCCTAGCCAATTACCTTTTTTTCTGTCCAAAAAACCTATCCCATTTTGCTGTACATCGGCCTTACACATCTTATGGTCAATACGTATATATTACCCCTAATGAGAATAACCGGGATCATATGATTTCAGTCATTGTTAGGTACAATCGAAAATAGAAGGAATAATAGTACTTTTAAATTGTAAAAATCATAGACAAACTTTCTAGCTTCTAAATATCCATATTAGCAGCAGACTATAAAAAATATGCCACAAATAAAGTATGTAGAACAAATTGTGCAAACAAATTTATATGAAAGCTGTCAATATTAATTTCCATAGACCTAGAATTAATACTCAAAAATAATTATACTACTAAGTTTGGTTTCTTTCACTAAGATGAAAGTTCAGCTTCAGAAAGGTTTACTTTAAAATTATAAGTATAGAATTTGAACACTGCCTTATATTATAGCAGCTTTCCTCTTAACTCCACTTAAAAGAGAAACAGTGTCATTGATACCAGGAGCATTCAAGGCATTAAACATCAATTGCCATATAACCTCTTTAAATTCAAGAAGGGTTTCAAAATCTCCCCAGAAATTTGAAACAACCACCCTGTCAATGACAAAGAAAAAAACTTCTTAAATCTAGAGCACCCAATGGTATGACTAAACAAGGTGTTAGTGTTTTTTTTTCCTAATATCATATGTGTGTTTGCAGATTCTTCCAATATGGGAGGTGGTGCAATTACACCTCCCGGGGCATGGTGTAATTGCATCACCTCCCATATAGTTTATCTTGCTACATGCAGCTCCTGCAATGTATTTTTATGTGGGGAAAACAAACCAAAAATTTAAAGAAGTGCTTAGAGTAGGTGTAGAAAAATGTTCTTACTTTCTGCATTTAATGTTGCTTTAACTGTATTTGCAGATTTCTTATTGGATTGTCATTTTTTTTCAAAAAAGTCTATTATTACAGTTGCATAAGACATTGATCGTCAGTGCATCATTTTCAATACTGTGACAGCAAACCATTATGCAATGCAATTATGGCACAGTTATACATCACACGGGATATCTCCTGACATTAGTCCGTTATGTAACATTTCAATGGATAGTTGCAGTGAGCAAAGCAATCCATAATTAAATCTTAATTAATATTGATTATGCATTTGCTCGACCAGCAGTACTTAGTCTTGTCTGTTGCTATCCCATGTGACTGCATTCATTTGGAGAATTGGTTCTTCTGGTCTCCAGTGCAACCATGTTTTAAATTTTCTGCAGCATACATTAAAGGGACTGAAAATTTTGTCTAGAGAGAGAAGCATATTCTTATTTAAAAGGCTGGTTATGATAACAGTGCAACAAAGCAGTGAAACGCTCAGACTGCGATTGTGTGGTCCATGCGAGAACAGCTTCTGACACTTATATTACCCTCTTCAGGGTTATGGGAGTAGACGGAGTATGTCCTGACACTCAGTAGGTGTGAAGCTTTGAAATAATCCTGGCTAGGATGGCACCCATCTTGGGACACAAACACACAAACAAAACACAACAGTTGATGTTCATCCTTAAAGTAATTCAGCATGGCAAAACCTCGGTTAACAAGCCGTTATCTTTTGATTACAATTTCATTTTCATTCATTACAACGTGGAAATCATACTGCATATTAATCCAGTCTGGGACCAGCTCTCCCCTAAAGAGAACTTTGTTCAAATTTTCATTCTGCAAGTCAGAAAAAAGGTTTTATCAAAGCATTTCTGAGTCTAGTCTGTTTCAAAAAATTGACATGTCTTATAAGAAATACATAACCTTGCCAGTATCAAAAAACGTGATATGCCAAGGATCCTACAAAGCTCATACCCTGGCTTAGGATATTTCAGTTGTATTGACTTTAGAAATGCGAGTTCATGAAAATCAACATTCCTAGAGTCAGAAGTTAGTCAGGAGTGTGATAACTGATTTCCTTATATGTTGTGCTGTTGCACTGAAGTTATATAACCAAAGTCAAGGAGATTAGGTTATACGTAGTTGAGGGTGCAATCACCTCATACAGTAAAGGGCATACAGGATATATGCCCCTCCTCCTCCAGATTCTGGTTTCTTTATTGATATTTAAAGTGCTGACTTAGAATATTTACTGCTTTTAATGTCATCATAAGCCAGTGACAATTCATGATCCTTGTTGTTAAGTATGACCAGTCAGTCAAAATGTGCAAAACATCATTCGGTTTTCCACAGAAAATTCAGCTTTGCCCATCTCTGACATATTGCATGTTTTATCTTGAGCTGGGTTCCAGATTAGTGTTCCTTAAGGGGCTGAACCAATTTCCTTTGCGCTATTGTTAAAAGGATAGCTTCAAGTGTCAGATGCTATGAGAGTAGTGTCTTAGTTATGTGTGCAGATGTCTTAAATCAATCCCCACCATTCATTAAGGGATGAGCGACCTGTTAATAATTTGTAGATGATTGGTCTGTGGTCTACAGCTTTAGGGCGATGTCTAAAAGTATGGGTCACTGACTTGCACGTCATTAAGAGAGAGTTCCTAAAACAGTGCACCCCCAAAAGGAAGCACTACTTTTTAGTGACAAGTTGTCAGACTTTTATTTTATCTACTCGGTTACAATTCCTTCCCCCAGCCACCACTCAGACCAACTTCTGAAGCTAGCGATGTTTGATTACTGCCGTCAGTGACACAGCACTTTCCCTTGCACTCTTTGATATTTAGTGAACTTTAATCTCACTGCATCTTTAGATGGCAGCCTCCACTTTAACAGTCTGCCCTTCTATCTCTTTAGCAGTTTGACTGAGTTTTGTTTTTCCTTCTTTCTTAGACTGGGATTCATTTCTGTATCTGCTGAATCTTTTTTTTCAGTTAATTCAGCTACCTCCAACAGAGATCTGGCTTCATTATCATGCGAATCAGTATCATCTCCTGATCTGCTTTGAGACAGACATTTAGATAATCCTTCTTAATATTTTCATATTTTTTGAGTTTATTGCACTCTGTAGCAGCCAGAAGTCAGCGCAATTAATACTCACTATATTTGGTACCAGATTATACTGCATTAGATTTTTTTTTTATTTTCATAAAATGTTGACTGTCAGAAAAGGCAGATAGCCACTAGCTTCCCATATCATTGGCCCTTCCCATAATAAAGATAAGTTTCCATACATATTTCATTGCACATAAATAATTACGAAAGCCAGACCCCCATTTGATTTTACTCTGCTTGAAGTGTTTCTTTGCAGTTGCTGTCTTACTTCCATGCTTGTAACATCCTCCTTTGGCTTGGTTCAAATACAACCTGCATCACAAGAGCACAAAGATAAGGAACAATATAACATAAAACACACACACACACACACACACACACACACACACACACACACACGCGCACACACACACACACACACACACACACACACACACACACACACACACACACACACACACACACACACACACACACACACACACACACACATACACACACACACACACACACACACACACACACACACACACACACACACACACACACACACACACACACACACACACACACACGCGCACACACACACACAGACACACACACACTCAAACACACGCGCACACACAAATACACAAACACACACACACACACACACACACACACACACACACACACACACACACACACACACACACACACACACACACACACACACACACACACACACACACACACACACACACACACACAAACACACGCGCACACACAAACACACGCACGCACGCACACACACACACACACACACACACACACAAACACACGCACACACACACACACACACGTGTTTGTGTAAAATTATCATAATCAGTCAATCGATTCTACTATGAAGCACCAACTTCTTGAAAGTTGACTTTCTAAAAGGATGAAAAAATGCCCAAAATTCAAAAGGGTGGAAATCTATTTTTAGTTATTTTTGCAGGGGGCTAAGCCCCACTGCACTCCCAATGTATGGGGCAAGCCCCTTATATCAGAAATGAATATGTACCGACTCCACACTCACACCAACTTGAAGAAAGGAGAAATCTCGTTAAAGAAGTGAATCATTCCTGACACAGGCTTAGAAACCATACAGCCAATGATTTACCATGGGAAGCAGCATTTACCATTATTCCGTACATCTTGTTTTTTCTGCTTGCTACTGACACTGGAGCAATTTCACCTCAAGCATGTGTAGGGGAGGCTACTCAGTCATCATCATCAACATTCATTTTCCCATTTTCTACTCCTGTCTGAGGTGCTGCATCAGTTGTTGCCACCTCTCAATTCTGTTCCACTCTTCTACCTTCCTTCTTCGATAGGTCACAGAAAATGAATACCAGTGTTGCTGCCTATGGCCCCTGATACCTTTCACCTGAAACAGCTGTCCCCTTCACCCTATCATATCTATACCTCTGCATATATGTTTACTGTGCCTATGGCTGAATGTTCATTTGGTCACCCAGAAAAGAGATACATTTGTTTCACTAAATAGATTCTGCATTTAGAAAAGGACTTTCCCCCCCCAAAAAAATCCATGTTAAAGCCCTTCTGGTGTTTCACCTAAATGGGCTTTGATGTAAGCAGTTGCTTCTTGTAGCTGTTGATTAAATGACTGTTCAGTGGTAAGTGATACAAAGAGTGATAACAGTGAGACACAAACACATTCACAAACACACACACACACACACACACACACACACACACACACACATTCACAAACACACACACACATTCACAAACACACACACACATTCACAAACACACACACATTCACAAACACACACTCACACAATTCACAAGCACACACATTCATAAACACACACTAACACACATTCACAAACACACACATATTCACAAACACGCACACACATTCAAAACACATTCACAAACACACACTCACACAATTCACAAGCACACACATTCATAAACACACACTAACAAACATTCACAAACACACACACATTCACAAACACACACACACACACACACACACACACACATACACACACACACACACACACACACACATACTCACAAACACACACTCACACACATTCACTAACACACACTCACACATAGGTGGACAGATGGGGGGTACAATGTAATATCTGTCTTGTCTTTCGGCTTTTCCTGATTAGGGGTCGCCACAGCAGAACTCTGGTCCACTAATGGTTGGCAGTGAATTTTTATGGTGCTGAGTTGCCAGCCCGATGCCCAACCTTCAAGAAAGGCACACCCATTAACACCCGAACCTACCTGCATGTCTTTTACGTCACTCAACCACGGGGAGCTCATGCAGACTCCACACAGAAGGCACTCCAGCCGAGAATCGAATGGGAGAACCTCTTACTGTGAGGCGATAACTGCTGCACCACCGCGGCCAGAGAGGGGGTACAATTTAATGTAGTTAATCAAATAACAAGTTTTTGGGACGTGAGAAGAAACCAGACTGCCTAGAAAACACTCACGTAGATGTAATAGGAAGAATATGCAAAACCCAACACAAACATTTGCTTATCATAGTCAGCAGAACCCAAGTAATCACTCTTGCCTGTTGACCTCCACTGGGAGCCACAGTGTCCCTGTGTGCCGGATGACAGTTAAGGATGCAGTTTTCTAGTGACATGTTTGATGATGTGATCACAAGATGCAGCATTAGCAGATGGCCAACACAGAATGGGTGTGTACCCCTGACACTTGGTACTAAAATGAGAAAGCATCTTATGCCCCTCTGGTACCCCTGGAGGAACCTGGATGGTCAAATATGCACTTTGGTTGAAAAATAGGATTCTGTCATATAAAGTTTGATTGCCATGTTACACTTTAAAAATCTCTGCATGACAATCTGTTGTCATAAGCTGGTGACATAGTTTTGTACTAAGTCTGTGATTATGGAGAGCAGATGTTAGTAATGGCGGAAAAGGAACCGCATGCAAGTAATGTCATTCCAGGTTCAGGAAGTGGCAACTGTAGGAAGTTTGATTTGTAAACTGGTATAATGGACTTAGTCCTCAGATGACAATGCCTTTCCCTTTTAAATGCATTTCATTAAGCATTTTACATCTTAATAAACTGTTCAGTGACCAAAAAAAATGCTAAAATAACATACATATAGCACTAAATAATTACCAATTCAGGGAAAGCACCTTAGACGTGGAATAGTTGTGTAAGCTGATATACGGTAAACTTGAAATGAACAGTGACATCTTCATGGTTTTCACTGCTAGTAATCAACTGCAACAGTCATGTTCCATTTTTAACAAATTTAGAAGGGATTCACCATGAGAAAGAAAACATACAAATACACACACACACACACACACACACACACACACACACACACACACACACACACACACACACACACACACACACACACACACACTCACACACATTCACAAACACACACTCACACATAGGTGGACAGATGGGGGGTACAATGTAATATCTGTCTTGTCTTTCGGCTTTTCCTGATTAGGGGTCGCCACAGCAGAACTCTGGTCTGCTAATGGCTGGCAGTGAATTTTTATGGTGCTGAGTTGCCAGCCCAATGCCCAGCCTTCAAGAAAGGCACACCCATTAACACCCGAACCTACCTGCATGTCTTTTACATCACTCGACCACGGGGAGCTCATGCAGACTCCACACAGAAGGCACTCCAGCTGAGAATCAAATGGGAGAACCTCTTGTTGTGAGGCGATAACTGCTGCACCAACGCGACCAGACAGGGGGTACAATTTAATGTAGTTAATAAAATAACAAGTTTTTGTGACGTGAGAAGAAGCCAGACTGCC